>NC_047162.1:1200000-1500000 GCF_009819705.1 Hippoglossus hippoglossus
GAGTCATCCACTAACCAGCAGGTCCCTGGTCTGATCCCCCATTTTGTGTGCCCAAGTGTCCTTGGGCAAGACACTGATGCCCATATTGCCCCTGATGGCTGTGTCAGGTTGTGATAGAGAAAGTGCTGCATGTATGCACTGTATGAATGTGTGTGAATGGGTGGATGGCAAAACTATACTGTAAAGTGCAGTGAGTAGTCATCAAGACTAGAAAAGTGCTGTATAAATAAAGACTATTTACCATTCAGACTGTACACTGTATGCACTGTCCAATCACATCACCATTACAGCTGGAAACATGAGGGTGAACTGGTAAGTTAACACTCTTCGGTGGAGTTTTCTGTCCAACCAGAAAACTACATTCTGACAGATAAAATGTTCTACATGCAGATTTTGTGCTTATCGAGCTGATAGCTAAGAACCTGAAACCTCATTCAGAAGGAGAATCAGTGAAGGAGCCGTGTTGCTGCTGTGGAGCTGTTAGTACCAAAGTAAAACTGTGCATTTTGTTCGAACTCTGTTTTACTACTCTCCAAGAGCATTCGCTACTGTGACACTTGAACATGCTTTCAGATATTTGTCGGATGATTTTAGGATGATCTAGATTATTATACTTTCAATATTTAGTCCAATCACAGCATTGCCTTTCTGATATGAGCAGCTTGAACAACACACCTTGAAGATGCCTCCTTTTTGCCAGGCAATTTTTTCAATGGTGTCTCCAAGAATCTGAGTGTGGTCGATACCCAAAGAGGAGATGCCACACACCCACGGCCTCCTGTTGGGACAAAACCATAGAGAGGAGAAGACATTGATAAAGATGTAATAAAAGCCTAAACCTTATGATACAACTGCTGATAAATCAACTTCCTCAGCAACAGTGCAAAACAGGAAAAGATGTAGGAATAACTTAACAGGCAAACTCAAGCAAACTGAATAGCAGCCCTGTATGGTTGATTGTGTTTTTGAACCCATTACCACTCCAATAATAATGTCCCATTGTGCCAACACTACGTCTACATTAAACCATCTAAATGTCTAAATCCTGTTTGAGTGAAAACAATGTTTCCACAATAGTGCTTCCAGGTTATTTTGTAGGGAATCTCTGTCCACAGCAAATCCTAGTTAACATCAACAATCTACTTGTCCATGTGACCCTTCTATTCAGGGTCCTCTGCTGCACTGTGGTCATCTATGCTGTGTTTTAATGCAACCAAATTCATGATAAATTCTCATCACACCCTGGAGCACACTACATTAAGCCAATGTCAGACGTGAAAAGTCATCAAAGCGCCCACTAGTTCACGGTGAATCCTCTCGATAATCTCCTGCATTCTTTCATGGACATAATCCAGAGTTTATATTAGGGAGCTGGCAGGAGAAACTTCGGAAAAGGTTGAGAACTTCGGACTTGGACATTTGCATTCTCTGGAGAAGAGTTCAGTGAATGTCTGAAAGCAGCTTACATCAGTGCAGAAAAGGTCATGAGTTCAACCACTACAGGTCTACAAAGACAAGCCATTTTATTGTCAGACCAGTTTTACCAGTTTTTACCAGTCATTTATAAATAGTAAAATAAATAAAACTTCAGTAATTATTTAATGTCACACATTAGTACGCAGGCTACAGATAGTGGTAATGTTTCAGAACTTGGATTTATATTTGTGTTGGGGATATATATAACTTATATATGAAACAAAAAGATTAATTACTGAGTGGAAAGCACAAAACATGTGTCTGCACTACTTGTCAAATACAAGAGCACATGACATGCATGACTGCACCCACTTCTGCTGTCAGTAGAGATTTGGCTCTGTTTGAGGGAATTTTCCCAGCGTGGGATACATAAAGTTTATCTCATCACATATCATCTCCATCTCAGTTGAGCTTCACTCACAAATACGCAACCCTGGTTTGTGTTTTTGGATGTAATTCCCCATCTCGCTCTTCTCTCCTACTCTGCTACTGAGGCAAAAAATAATTACAATCAAAAAGACAAAATACAAATATGTACACGCTAATTAATTTTTCCTAATAAATGTTCTTCAATATTATCTTGAAGTGGTTTGAAAGGGATTCTGCGAACCCACACTTTGTTTATCTTACTCCTCTGTCCTATAGAATTCTACTCTTCTGTAAAAATTTGCATTACTATGTAGTATTACTACTCAGGGCTCTCCCCAAAGAATGGAATAATGGCGCTGCACCATCATACCTAATCTTATCATACTGATTTTCAAAAGTAGGGTGTTTCTCGTGGATTCCCTACATCTAGCGATACTTCCACAATGCGAGACTCGTATTGGATTGGTCGAGTTTACCCTTACGCTGCATAACGAGCGCTGTTATTGGTGGGGACCCGCTGGTGGAGCCTAGAACGCTGGAAAAATAATTTATTGTCATCAAATACTGGTGGAGAGGAGCCCTCGCTCCGTGTGCCCCTACCCGGGCTAGAGCCACTCTGACTCGGCACTCTGACAGAGGGAGAGCCCTGCTACTACTACTATGAAAACCATATAATTGAGCCACAACGTGGTAGTGGTTGATATTCCTTCATTAGTACAAACACACAGTGTAGTTTAATTTAGACAATCATTGTCCTGCTGCCACAAATGCTCACTAGAATAAGATGCAAATCTGCCTTTCAAAATTGTCCCCTACAAATAGTAATATACCCTTTAACACTTTACTTATCATTACTTCTGCCAAGGAGTTTATGTTTTCATTGCTGTTTGTCTGTTCACAGGATAACACAAAAACTACTGAACCGATTTTCTTGAAAATGTGGAAGGGTGGGGTACGGGCTAACATTTAACATAAGCCTGGGAGGAGGTATGTACTCTCTGAGCGCCCTTTAAGTTTAAACTGTAACTAGTTTTAAAACATTAAATCAAATATATTAGAACAGAGAGAGTGAAGCTGTGAATCTGGCTCTGAGAAAACACATGTAAACTATAATGCAGGTTCCATTCCAACCCTCAATTACCTGTACATGTTTCCAGTTCTCTGATATAGTTTGTATTGCAGATCGAACTATCTTTGTGATAATGTTGGTGTGAAACATTAAAGTGAAGCTCTTTATTGGGTGCAAAGTGTTATCAGAAAAAAGATATTAAAGCTGTTCAGTGTCTCTGTATCAAAGGGACATTCATATAAGTCATGTACCGCCAACTGTCTTGTCTTCACTTTCTAATATGCTACGTATTAAGCCATCTTAATATAGACTCTCGGCTTCAAACAGAGAATCTTACCTTATAATATTGGTGCAGTCATATGCTCCACCAATTCCAACTTCAATTACAGCCAATTCCACCTGAACAAACAGTGATGTTATAATTTTAACACAAGTTAGTTTAAGTCATAAAACCGTTCATCCTACTTGAGGGTCAGAGGATAGCAACACTGGTTCAACAGTTTGTTACTACAACTCACTGACAAAGAGCAAGACTTCTTAACCACTGCAGGATTGCAAGGACACTTTCTAAGCTCTCTGTTGTACTGTTGAACTTCTACAATAATTGACAATCTATTCTATTTCTTGACTTGTAGAACAAAGTAGTGCAAAAAATGGCGAGAGAGGTTAAACAAATTAAGAAAAAGCCTACAGTCCAGACAACAGTGTGTAACTAATCAGATTAAAATCTATGGCTGGAACATACAAACATTCAAAATGGCGAGTCTAGAACTAGAAGTTAGGTATAATCATGTACGAATGGACAAACTGAGTAGAACACTATCTCTACTTGCAACCCCATCACCCAAGCTGCCAGCATACCTTCTCCTGAAGAAACACATGGAAAGCCAAGATGGTGAGGAAACGGAAGTACGCCGGCATCGTTCCTCCGTGGGCATCCTTAAGAGGTCAAACATAAGGAAAAATGACTGCATCACTTGTTTGCTTCTTTGCAATAATATACACAAGGAAATGCTGTTACTTTCAAATCATGATATCAGCACTTTCGTTTCATATAAATACTTGTGTATTACCATTATGCATGCAGTATATTAAAGTCCCTATGTGTATAATATTTCTGAAGACAGCATCTTTTTAATTAATTCAATGATCCACATTTTTTATTGTAAACAATAAGACGATCCTAGTTAAAAACTGGTGGAGTCTATATGTTTCCTTAAGGTCATTTGTCCCAATTTAGGGTTGTATGGCACCAAATGATAAGATACTGTACATTATCTAAAGGAACATAGTAAGGTTGAGACCATCCTTGTCAAAATTCAACCAGTCAGGACCGACAGTGTCAGGACCCTGCTCCGCTGATGAAATATGATTAGAGTATGCAGGAAGAGATATTAAAAGACATGATATTCTCATTGTTTGAAAAAACCCTGTGTATTTGCAATTTTTTCGTCCATTTTTTGGCAGCGAAATCAGTCTTTTTTTAATTATCAATATTTCATGTTGATATCATTACTTTGTATTTAATGACATTGGTGCCATGGCGCTATTGTCTTGTCATGTAAATAAGTTTTCGGACGATTAACACTATTTTTAACACAGAAAAAGTGGTGCAATGTTTCGAACCAAACTATCAATTGGGTTCAAAGAGTTAAATCCAAACACAGCACTTCTGTTCCTTACAAAACACAACGGTTGAAACAGTTATATGTATACCAAAAATATATATATTAAATTGCAAGTCTCTTTGATTTTGATTGTGTAGCATGGCTTCGATATGTTGCACAGTAAGGTTTTTTTTAGACGATCAATCTATCCAAAATATTTAAACAGCAGGCAAACATCACACTGAATACCTCTGTGACCTATGTGCTCTATCACATGAGGGTCAGGCTCATCCTGACATGAAGGTTCTCATTTGGCACTAAACTCAATTAAAGCTTGTGACACTGATAATGCTCGAGTTAGGCTGATAATACACAATGAGCTGCTTGGGATGCCTAGGGTTACTTTGAGATGATTAAAGACCATTGCACTGAATGATGTGAGTGCAGTGAATGATTAGCCAGGGTTAGTTCCTTTCCACTCAGTCCAGTTTCAGTTCAATAACAACACATTTAAATGTCTGCATTTTACACAACTCTGCCTTGATACATGACTTACCTTCGTTTCATCCAATTGTCCATAAATCTGCCAGAAGTATTTAGTGAAGAGCTCTTTTCCAATGGGCCGTCCATTGATTCGAATCCTCTCCCGGACTTCTACCAAGTGTGGGGAACTGCAATCAAGAGGGAAACTTTAATTGAAAAACTACTGACCCTGCTGCAGTTTATATAGTATAAATAAATACCTTCTTACCCATGTAACATGTAATTTGAACATTTACTTTATCATCAACTTCAAACAAGCAAATAATAACCCAAGGCATTAGAACAGCAACAAACCAAAGTGTTAAGTCAATGGGGAGAGCAGTTGTTGGGAAACAGGCCTAACCTACATGGGATTGATAATCAGTGCTGTCTTGGATATACAACAGCATCAATTAAAGTCAAGATATAGATACTTTTTTGTACAGAAAGTGCCCCTCAAGGTGTTCTTGAGATATCGTGTTCATAAGGATGGGACAGACTGACAATCTGAAAACATAATGCTTCTGAAAACTTGCTGTCGCCGGCACAGAGGCATAAAAATGCCATAAAAACAATCCTAAGGCCCATTCAATCTCAGTTACTATTGTTGTGTTGAATAAGTTAATATGGGTCACTTTCCTTCTGTAGAGCACTTACTTTGCTGTTTGTGAGAGACAGATGATACAGTAGCTCCAAAGCTTCTTTCACTTCTAGAAAGTCTGAGACTTGAACCACTACCAGTGCCTCACAACATGCTTCACACATGCTGCTTCATTAAGTTTAAATGAGAGATTCTTTTTGTGCTGGTACATTAGTGAGAGGAGAACAATATGTACAAGAAGGACAGAATCATAGATAGAGAACACCTGGATATCAGATAAAAAGGTAATAACACTAATGAATCATTAAATGAATATCATTATACAATAACATCCCATGTTACATATTTATTAACCATGAAGCCCAGAGTCAAAGGCCTAAAGGTACATCACAGTGGGTTCACTGTGGTCTCAGCGCAGAGAGGGCTACCTGGTTGATCCTGCCAGTAGCATATGCTTGTCTCAAAGATTAAGCCATGCAAGTCTAAGTACACACGGCCGGTACAGTGAAACTGCGAATGGCTCATTAAATCAGTTATCAAAACAGATGATACGCATCTCAAAATAGTCGCAGTCTAAATAAATAGGTTCATATAAAGTAAAGAAGTGTGGAAATGGTGCATTAATCACACAGGATTTTACTTTTACCCCTTAAGTATGCACATAAAGAGGTGATAGCCTGTTTAATTTATCTTCCTGTGATAGATTTGCTTGGATTTTAATTGCACACATGAGACAACTATTCAAATCAAAGAAGTGTTATAGTGCTTTAGCCCCAGTCTTAAAGAGCTGCCATAAGTTTTACAAGCCACCAGATTTTCACTGTCCTTTTAGAAGCCACAATGATTCATAAGGCTTCATCTGTTACCACCTATCATCCTGTAAGTAGGATATCAGTACGGCTATCCTTCATAAGCTTCATAAGCTATCCTTAAGTCAAATCTACTACTTAGATTTAGAATCAAAATGTTAGAAAGCAAGATAGAACATGAGATAATGGGTATGCACCAAATTCCCAGTACTGGGCTTTTACTCCCTTTCAGTATTTCACATTGAGGCATTGTGGCTTAAAAAATGCTCTGTGAAGTCTCCGTTATTACTTTCAGCGTCTAAAAAGAGGAAATCAGTCCGGCAGAATGAAGTGCAGCCAATGACTACACCTTAAATTACAAGTCATTAGTTCCTGAACCAAAAAAAACGTGTTTCTCTGAGTTCTTCCTCAGCTGTGACAGGTCTTGAGGGACAGAGGAGGGGCTTACAACTTGTCAATTATCTAATTACAGACTTTCATTTCCTTTCAGCAACTGTCCTTCTCTATCAAATAGTGTAAATATTATTCTCACAATATTAATTTTACCTGTAAAATCCAGTGCGGAACCCATAACTTCTCAAAATCTGCTCCGTGAATGCACATGTTGACCCCTGAAAGACAAACACAGACACATAAAAGGCCAACCTTGTACAGCCGTTCAATAGTTTGACTCCTCTTTCATGAGTCAACGCATGTTTGAATGTGGTTGCATGTCAGAGCTCACATAATGCCAGCTTTGAGCTTTTTGTTGAAAAGGGACAGCTATCTACTATCATATGATCAGTAACATTTAAAAAGGAGAAAAAGCACTGGGCCTGCCCTGTAGTGACACATTTTCTATTGTGCCTATAAATCTAACACTTATGAATTTGCATCCATCAATGTGTGACCCACATGGCCAAAGATTACTGACTGAATCCAAACATTAACAGCTTGTGTGTCTAGTAAGCTCACCTTGCCCTTGGTTCCTGTCACATGAATAATATTAAGATGGTCCAGCTTCTCCACCTTTGAAACACAACACACACTAGATAAGACAAAAGGAATCACATAAGCCAACAATAACATTCCATGAAGCTCTAAAAGGTGTCACTGTGATGTGACAGCTATGCCCCTGTGTGCGACGTGACAATGGACTCACCGTGAGACCGGCTCGCTCCAAGAAGCCTCTCATGGCCTGGAGCTGCAACTGAGGGTTGCTCCGCTCTCGTCGTACCTGCTCCAGGGCGCTGGCATTGGTCTGTAGGGTGTTCAGAGTGCAAATGGCATCCTGTGGCAAACACAAGCAGCAACATCTTAAAAACCACAGCCTGTTCTCTAACAAAACAAGTCATTCATGAAATGATTTTTTTTTTCTATGCACAGACTCAAATTAAAAGGGATCTAGAAATGTTCAGTGTGTGTACCAAAACCTACCCTTGTCCAAACACACAAAACAATGAGCTACATCTTAGCACTAGGGGGTTATTACTTATTGAGAACTGTATTCAGCCTAAATATTCACCCTACAAATCTTTAAAGGGCCCATATTGTGTAAAATACATTTTCTGGGCTTTTACTATGCGTAATTACTTGAAGGGGGTCAGTAGGTGCCCTCAAAGTATGAAGACAGTCACTTCGCAGACTTTTTCACTCAGTCCATTCCAAGAAATATGTTATCGAAACGTCTCTTTTCGTACTTCCTCTCCGTATGATGTCATTCGGGATCGCACTCTTCTCTCAGCCCCAACCAGCCGGTACCAGTCCAGCCTCCGAACCCAACACCCACGCCACCTCCACCACCACCACCACCACCCCTCCACACCGAACGTGACACCAAGCAGACATGTTGCTGAGCTAGCATCTTGTTAGCTACCACAGGCTAACCACAATAAACAACACTAAAGAAACACTGCAGCGTGGAGGGATGCAAGGAAGACAATGTGTCCGTGCACATTCCTCCTAAGAACGTTACTGATCGAGACCAGGGGTTACGCTTTATTTCTTCTGACGTGGAGTTCTGTGTGAATGTGACAGCTTGCTCCACTCTCTCTGACCGAGTCAGAAAACATTGTTCAACTGTCTAGTGATTCATATTTGAACATACTACAACGATTATGATGAATGCACAATGCTGTTATGACAAACTAAATGCCTCATTTCATTAGACAATTGTTTTCATTTTGCATGCTGTGTGAAATTTCAAGCCCCAAATCACAGTAAAGCATTTCGTATTGAGTTTGCAAACAGAAACTTCCAAACTAGGACAAAGACATATGACACAGTACTAGGGCTGCAACAGCTAATCAATTCAATCAATTGAAATCTTTAAGTAACATACCCTATAAATCACAGTACTGTAGAGTACACTGCAATGGATAGTAGATCATATGCATTACAGTTCAGCGTCCTGTGTGTAGTAGTAAACTGTACAGTAAGAGTGTGGTAGAAGTAGTAGTACAATAAGAGTGTTGTAGAAGTAGTACAGTGACAGTGTGGCAGAATAAGTAGTAGAGTGACAGTGTGGTAGAAGTACAGTGACAGAGTGGTAGAAGTACAGTAAGAGAGTGGTAGTAGTACAGTAAGAGAGTGGTAGAAGTACAGTAAGAGAGTGGTAGTAGTACAGTAAGAGAGTGGTAGAAGTACAGTAAGAGAGTGGTAGTAGTACAGTAAGAGAGTGGTAGAAGTACAGTAAGAGAGTGGTAGTAGTACAGTCTAAAGAGTGGTAGAAGTACAGTAAGAGAGTGGTAGAAGTACAGTCTAAAGAGTGGTAGTAGTACAGTCTAAAGAGTGGTAGTAGTACAGTCTAAAGAGTGGTAGTAGTACAGTAAGAGAGTGGTAGTAGTACAGTCTAAAGAGTGGTAGTAGTACAGTAAGAGAGTGGTAGTAGTACAGTCTAAAGAGTGGTAGAAGTACAGTAAGAGAGTGGTAGTAGTACAGTAAGAGTGTGGTAGTACTGTAGACAGTACAGAAACTCCAGGACTCTGCCGTCTCTCCTCGTCCAGCGGCTCTACAGCAGGTTGAAGTTCGGTCAGCTACACTTCAACACGACACACTCGAACTCTCGGTGCTGGTGTAAACTTCTCCAGCGCTGGTGGCTCGCTAGCTCGTTAGCAGCCGGTGCAGAGCCGAGCCGAGGAGGCGGTGATCGGTTACCTGGTACTCCATGCCCGGTATGTGAGGCGCCGTCCTGGTGCTGTAACGTCTGAGAGAAGGTCCCGCCAACCGGAAAGTCCAGTCCTGCTTCAAGAGCCGCGCGGCAAACATGGAGCCGCAGCGCACCACGCGCAACTTCCACACCATCATGCGGCGTCGAGCTGTCACAGGAAGCGTCAGCTCCGTTTACTGGCGTCATGACGTCACGCCTGTCCCGCCCCCCGATGGTCGGAAACAGGATTTCTCTAAATCCTTCACTTTACACTTCCTGTCAGCCACGTTGTATGGATCTGAACTTCCTGCCAAAATAAAAAGCAATATAAAAGCAAATCCTCAAATTGAACTTTTCATCTTCTTCTTCTTTCCGGCAGACTAGGCAGTATTTAGTGCATTGCTCCCCCCCACCGGTAGGGACACATCACTGCAGTTTATGCCCTCAGTTTATATCTTGTGATATAAATTTGTAGTTTTAAGGAAGTGCAAGACTTCCCTATCTCTCTCCTTATTGTACATCCCATCACCAAGCAGTGTCTTTACAGAAAAGGTTTCAGTGCACAGTTTGCCTATTTCTATAAATAGCTCCCTCCTTTCTTTGGCATAGAATGGACACTACATCAACATATGTTGGACACAGACTCCAGGACTCCACAGTTGTCACAGTTGCCATCTCTGTGTTTTCCCTCAAGCACAAACCCACTTGCTAGTCCACAATGTCCGAGCCTTAGCCTTGTCAATTTATTTATATTTTATCAGTGAATAGACAAATGTGTCTGGTTTACAAATGAATTTGCTAAAGGAACCGAGTTGTCAGGCTCGGTTCATTGCTGATGTAGAGAGTTAATTTTGTGAAAGAAAACTATGCTAAAAAAAACATTAAATACATTTTCAAAGTAACCTTTGAAAATGAGTACTGATGTGATGCATCTAATTTCTGGTCAACAAATAAAACGTTAATATTAATGTGAAGGACACACACATTTTTGAAGGCAAAGTCAATTTCCTCTGCTGCCCAAAACATCTATATCAGGGGTCTTCAACGTGTTTCAGGCCAAGGACCCCCAAACTGGTGGAGAGATGGAGCAGGGACCCCCTACTATATATATTGTATAAAATTGTGTTTTATATTAAACTGGGCCTAGTGCCATGTATAAACATAGCTACCCTGTTATTGTGCATTCAATACTAAGCTATTCAAATAATACACAGGTTCATATATTCATGTTTTTATTATTGTGTGTCGCTGAATGTGTGCATTGCTGACTGAAAGATAACGTCTTCTGCCTCCATGTATCCGTTCGCTACTATATGTTGGATTCATGTTAATGTGTATTTAAAGAAATTGAAATTAGTGGGAAAAAAATTGGTTGGGAACATTTTTTTTTAATTAAACAAAAAATAAAAAATTGTCTAATCAACCAAACATTTCGCGACCCCCCTGCAGTACCTCCGCGGACCCCCTAGGGGTCTTGGACCCCCCCGTTGAAGACCTCTGGTCTAAAGTATATAGGATTTAACTGCTTGATCTGTTGCAGTACTGATGTTATTCAATTATTCTCTCCTCCCAAACTAAAGCCAGAGAATGAAGTGAACATGCTGGGTTAGCTGGTTACATTAAAGAGAGTGGCTCTGTCTAAACACTCATAGATGCTTACTGGATTCACCTGTACCATGGTAACTTTACACAAAGACGGCCACATCAAAATGCACAGAAGACTTAAGTAAAACTTGACATCAAAAATGGTACCAACATGTCACTGGTTTAAAAAAACAAGACTAAAAAGGTCATCAGTTTTTGTCAATGAAAATGAGAATAAAAGTGGCAGAAATCAAATTCCAAAAATTTTGACTAAATCAGTTTTGTCAAAGCACTTAAGACTAAAATTGAATCTAAACCAGGGGCCAAAATAAAGTCATAATGATGATAATAATGATAACTTTAAAAAGTGCTTAACAAAGAAGTCCAGTGCTTGCACAAGCATGTTTTGTCTTTTGTTTCCTCTCATTCATACAGAGGTTCAGCATACGTTACCTTGATGATTTACCAGGTAAACGGCTTCTTAACACTGAATAACCAGAGTTAAAGCTGAAGTCACCTCAATAACCACATACCCTGCTTCACATTGTAGGCCCCTGGTCTTAATTACATTTTTAGAAATGTTTTAATATTTTACCAAATCTTTTTAAAGTTGGGAAAAGCAAAATATTATTCTTAACTAATTAATAAAAATGTTCACAGACCAAAAGTAAAGTTTAAGACAATTGACTATCATAAATCCTACCACTGCCACCACTACTATGTCTGCTTCCACGACTGACACCTGTGAGAAGTTTCTCGATTTCTTCTTCCATAAAACTGACTAAACTGAAATTAGATCTTCCAACGCACCCTCTGACTCTAATCTCTGCCTCCAACAAGAAAACAGAGGAAAAACTGTTCAACTCGGTCCAGAGACTAAAGGCACACTGCCTCACCCCCACTGACTGCTACTGGATGCTTGTTTATTCAATTTGTATTCGTATTGAACACATTGTGTGTTCAAGTTGCACCAAACTCGACACGGCACTTTCTTTTGCAATTTAGATTAGACATGCTTAGTGTGAAGTCGATAAGATGAGCGGTTTGCAAAATATGCTCTCCATATACAGACAGACAGACAGACAGACAGACAGACAGACAGACGTTTCTGGAATTAGTAGGTAGATACCATCATGCCTCCCTCTGATGGCTCGTGTTCTTATGACATTGTAGTTCTGCTCCACCTCACCCTGACATACTTCAAAATGGATGGAGTTCAGAGCTATAATGGATTGCCATGAATAAGTGATTTTTCTGTGACTTTTTGGCGAATGATATATTTTCAAAGATCCTGCATCTTTCAGGGAGCCGAGAATGTATGCGCTATGTGGAAGGTACATTATAGATGTGAGGATAAAGCATACAGTTTCTTTCTTTATCAGGATCCCCATTAGCACCAGCATTAGCATTAGCTATTCTTCCTGGGGTCCACCACGCACAGTCATGCACATTATATAAACACAACAAAGAAACACAGCCACATCAACAGACAAAAACAGTTCATCTCATTAAATCATTCAAAAACATACAGAAGAGAAACACAATAGTCATTATTTTAACAGATAATAGGCAAAACACAATATATTAGATCATTTAAAATTCTTTTAAAATCCATTACATACTTTCCCATTTTCTTTTACACAGTTAAGTAATAATTCTTAACAAAATTTGATATCTAAGTTCTAAGTTTAGTTTTTTACCCATTCTGCACCATTCCCAAATTAAATTAAATTCCAAGGAAACAAGGTTATTATAATTATACTCTCACCCTAATCCAGATATTATCTTTTACCAGTCTACACAGAGACACAAGTCAATTACTGTTCCAGAGTTTTTTTGATATGCTGTTTTAACAAAAATTTGAACCACTGAACAATATGTAATCTCTTTCATTGAGGCACTGGACCCAATCATGGAACAGTAATCATGCTGTGACAGAACTAAAGCATTTAGAACTTGTCTGTAATGTTTTGTGTCTTAACTTTTCAGACTCTTCTTTTCAACCGGCACCTTTCCCCATTATGCTCACAACTTTATCAATCTGTTCTAACCATGATAATTTATGATAATCCAGGATTATACCCACAAGTTTGATTTCTCGTACTTGTTCAGTAGTTGTATTGTTTATATGTAGTGTCAGTGTTGGTTCTGCTTTTGACTGATACCTGAATCCTATTACAATAGACTTGGTTTTACCAATATTAAGCACCAATTTATTCATGGAAACCCATATTACCACTTACTTTAAATCCTTAAGTAAAATATTATTCAAGATTCCTATTGATGATGCAGCGGCATATATTGTGGAGTCATCCATTAAATTAACGTCAATTCATAAAAGCACACTTCACAGGCAGACTGGTCGTGCAAAAGTCGTGCAGAGTAAGAAGTTAATGGTTCAAGGGAGTGAGTCAGATGCTTGGTCGTGTGTCCAGAGGATATTTGCACGGTGCAAGACCCCCCCGGCCTGTTTGATGGCCATGTCCGGCCGATGTACTTGAAGCACAAGAACAGCTCTTTCTAAAGATAACAGATGATCATTTACAAAGACAGAAAATAAACAGCTCCCTTGTTGAACTCCATACGCAACACATCTGATCTTTGACAAACTGCCATTAAAGAAAACTGTCAGATAGCTCTCATCCACTTTAATGCAGTAAAGTGAAGCCATACTGTTTCATCTTATTGAACAACATAGAGTGATCAATAACATCAAACACTGAAACTGAAATCAAGTAAAACTGCACCCACTGTTTCCTGTGGAAGTTTCCTGGAAGCTGGTGAAAGGAGAACTCAGGCAGCAGCTGATGTCTTATGCAGAGGATTTTAATGTAGACTTGATGCATCAAGGAGACCAGAAGGTGAAACAATATACAAACGCTAACAGAGTAACATGAGCAATTGTCACCCCCAAGTCTGAAGATGTCTCCCACAGCATTCCCATATATCTCCCTCTACTTGCGTCACCCATTCTAACAGCACATCCATGAATGGCTAGAACTGCTGTCACTCTCTATGTCACATGTAGGTGTTCGCATCCTATTGGATGGTTAAGGCTAAAGTATGCATAACTAAATCACATTGTGTCCTTACGTCTTGCCACTGGTGTAATACACAAAAGAGCTGATGTTGGTGCCTCTCTGTCTGAAGCATCTGAGTTAGATATGAAAGTCCCTAAGCATAGACACTACAATGTACTGTTGGTTGGGCCTTTATCTATAACCTGACCTTGGTACTGCTTAGAGAGAGAAGGGAGTATCTGTGGAATTAGACAGGCTCCTTTCTCCTGTACAGATATAATGTGTGATATACAATATACATAATATATAGTGGCATATACAGTAATGTATGAGGATGGTCCAAAATTCCTCAACACCCACTAACTTGCCTTTATCTTGTTCACTTTGCCAATCATTTTTCATTTGTATCAAGCTGTGCATGTAGGCCTATAAGCGTGTTGGTAATCTGTGTAAGTTATTGATATCAAAATAGATCTGTATTTGCTCAAAAACAATCCTCCCTATTACCTTTTGTAAAACTGGTAAGAAACTTATAGGGCGGAATTTGTCCCATAAAATGGTTCGGCTGGATTCTTTGAGAGCGGAAAAACTTTTGCTACCTTCCAAGCCTGTGAACAAGTACATTTCTCAATACTCAATTAATAATATGACAGACTGGAACCCCAATTTAATTGGCTGCAATTAAAAACAAATTGCTTCTAAATTATCCACACCATGGTGGCCTATCCTGACCTTTATTAAGCTGGTGCTCAACTTACTTTTACAATTTTAAATTTAAACTTCTTAACAGTAAGAAAGACAGTAATCATTAAAATAGTTAGTAAGTTTTGCCACTTTATATTTTTCCGGTGGCATTACTCCTCCTAGTCGCCAGATGTCGCCCTCAGTTATTCTCTACAGTATTATCTGTGATCGCTGCCTTCAGGAACTCTCCAAATTATCAGAGTTATAATACATGTTGGATGGTAGTTAACATTTACATGCAGTGGTGTTCGTGTGTGACCAAGTGCGACCCAATCAATTAATATGTGGAGGAAAGAAACATTAAAATCACATGATAGTTACATGGAAACAACATAATGTCCTTATAACCCGACAAGACAACAAATATTTGATAATAATGTATCTTTCATAATTTGATTGATGTCCATTGTAGTCTGTAGTATTTGTGTAGAAATTGTACATATTCATAATCAGGTGTTTTAATATTATTGTCATCAATGAATCATTAAAACCAAAAGATTCCAAAGGTTCCCACAACTTACACTGCAGAAGTTTAAGAGGCTGAGTTGTACTTGAACGCAGCACTGATCGTACACAGGCGCAAAGATGCAGCGAGAGAGGACGACCAACGCCACTACGGCTGAAAAGTAGGAATAAAGACAATAATCATTTTATTTGTTGAATACTTATGTTTCCATCCGTTTAATGATCTTGTCTTCAGCCCGTGTTTCAACGTACAGACCCAAATATTGAGTGAAATGTCTCCTCTCCAGGCCCGACCGGGAGGCCGCCATCATGTCCAAATACTACGATGGAGTGGAGTTTCCTTTTTGCGACGAGTTCTCCAAATATGAAAAAATGGCCAAAATAGGACAGGGGACCTTTGGGTGAGAAGCACAGAGAGACTGTGCTGTGTGTTCATATCTGTGCATGCTAACGGTAACACTGCTAATGGCTAATGTCAGTGATATATGTAGCAACGATCAAACAATGAAGGGTTGTCCTTTTAAAACCGATGCTACCTACAGGAGTGTGTATCAGTGAATAGAGGGCTGCATTAGTCTGGACATTTACATGACAGGACTCCCCAGTCGCCATGCGACAGGCCCCTTGCTCAGACTTCCATGTGCCAAAGCTAGAGTTTATGCAGCACTTGTATAATAAAGGTCAAATGTGGAAACAACAGACACGTTTAGCTGGAAGTTGTTTACCAATGTCATTTCTACTGACAACCAGGTAAAGCCCTTCATGTGTTGTTGTGTCTTGTTGTGACTGTGTCTTTCACAGGGAGGTGTTCAAAGCAAAGCACAGACAGACTGGGAAGAAGGTCGCGCTGAAGAAGGTTTTGATGGAAAATGAGAAAGAAGGAGTAAGAGACCATTTAATTAATTTTACAAACTGATATCTAAACCTTATTTTGAGTCAGCATGAGGGTTTTTTTCCACATAAGAGAAAAGGCATATTTATGGAAAGCTGTGTTTATTTACTAGTTTGGTCTTATGTTTGTAATTTAATTCCAATTGTCAATAATTACATTATTGCAAATGTCCCCATTGCAGGACTAATAAAGGACTTCTTATTATTCAGAGTAGGGCTGCACGATATATCTCAAATGTGTCGTCATCGTGATATCAACATGCACGATAGACGTATCGCTAAAGACTGCTTGAATTACGATTAATGGTGTTCCATGTGCCAAGCTCTGCATGTCAATATATTTGGCCAATCAGACCCGCTAAAGTTTAAATGTTGAATTTGTTTGAAATGACTCCACAATATCAACACTGATCAGCACATAATGATCAATACTTTTCTTAAATGAGCGAAATCTTTCTTCATAGCTTTGCGTGCGTTCATTCATTACTTCAGCCCGTCCTGACTCCTCTCACTCTCTTCATCCCTCTCTCGCCCTCACACGCAGACACACACACTCTCGCGAACAAACGGACACATGTGTAAACTTAGACTGGGTAAAAACAACTGCATTTGTAAACTTGGGCAATGTATGGAGAACTGGAGGAGATGGCGGGGTGCGCTCTGTTTGGCTGGATTCAGTTTGCACTGCAGTGCGCAGCGTGAACAATAGAGACACAGAGAGGAGCAGTAAGTTACTGACAGAGCTCGTAAAAACTGTCCGAAATAACTTTGTATGAAAACATGTATGAAAAGACCCCAAATGAATACTGTAAGCAGACTACTTGATCACTAAAACAGAATTGTTTAAACAGCAATTGTATAGGAACCATTCACTATAAGCGGTTTCCACTGTACGTGTTTGTTTGCATATAGAACAGGGAAGTGAGATCTGATTAAATGGTCACTGGAGACACATTCTATCGCCAGGTGTGAAGAGACCAACTTAGAGCTCTTCACTTGGGATCACAGGAGACGATGTTTTACAAGGTGTGAAAATGGCCAATAAGTCCAGGGCTGAAATTCTTTCGTCAATACATCTCTCGCCCCTATTATCTACATTTTCATCTACTGGCCTTTTAAATGTCAGTATAATTGAATGAATTTCCATTCCTGGTACCACTAGTTCATGAAAGCCAGCCAGTGTCTGACTGCAGATTGAACCTAACTGTCGACCAACTGGGTCCATCTGAGAATAATATGTCTGATGGCAGGGAAAAGCCTGTTGTAGACTCTGGGTCATTCCTGTTTTTGAGTGTAAAGACTGTTTCATACGTCCTGTTCTCACGGTGCAGCTTATCTTTATATTTGTTTCAGTTTCCAATCACAGCATTGAGAGAAATCAAGATCCTTCAGCTGCTCAAACACGAGAATGTGGTCAATCTGATAGAGATCTGCAGAACCAAAGGTTGGTGTCACAAGACTATAGTATATATCATAATAGTGAACTTTGTATCTTCATCTTGGTTACAGTTGATAACCTACCTCTATCTGTTGGCCCTGTCATGTGTAAAAGACAAATGTCTGTTTGAAAATATAGAAGAATATGTTTCGTTGTGAGTAAATATTTCCTAACTACTTTGTTTCCTCTCCTTCTTCTTGAAGCTACACAGTTCAACAGATACAAAGGCAGCATCTACTTGGTGTTTGACTTCTGTGAGCATGACCTGGCCGGGCTGCTGAGTAACGCCAATGTTAAGTTCACCCTGGCAGAGATCAAAAAGGTCATGCAGATGCTGCTTAACGGACTGTACTACATCCACAGAAATAAGGTGAGGCGCTGCAAAAAAATGACCGTCCACTGGTTCTGTGACCTTATCAGCCGATCCCACTGGAGCACAAGAACACCATCAGTTTATTTCACAACTTCCTTCCCAAATATTAATCTAAAGTCTGGCAGGATATAAGCCCATTTACCCCGATACTGTATCACCTACTTAATATGGTTTCATCCCCAATAAATGAAACCATGCTACCATTTAGTTATAGCCTATATCTGAGAGATCATAAATAAAAGAATTCGGACCCCTTCAGTTTCTGTATTTTTTGGGGGGAGATAGGTCTTTGAATGCATCAAATTTCCATTTTGCCCATTCATTTGTTTGTCATTTAATAAACTGACTGTTTTTTATGTTTTAATCATGACACGCCCTTCTGTTGGATCAGATCCTCCACAGAGACATGAAGGCTGCCAATGTGCTCATCACCAGAGATGGCGTTCTGAAACTGGCCGACTTTGGATTGGCCCGAGCCTTCAGCCTGGCTAAAAACAGCCAGGGCAACCGCTACACCAACCGTGTCGTGACACTCTGGTACCGACCTCCAGAGCTGCTGTTAGGTGAGCGACAACCATAACACTTTCCTCTCTGTCAATTCAATTCACTTCAGTTTTATTTGTAAAGCACCAAATCGCACATACATTACCTCAAGGCACTTTACATAGTAAGAGCGAGACCGTACAATATTATAGAGAAACCTTTCTCTCATGCTCTCTGTGTCTGTCTCTCCATCTCTCACTCTGTCTTCTCTTTCTCTCTCTCTGCTGCTCTCATCTGTAAACTCAAAATTTGGGTAAAAACTACATTTTGGGTCTTTGCAAACACAAATGACAGTCGTCATTATTTGCATATAGAACAACAAGTTGTCTAAATTCAGACCCATTTTAATATCAGGTGTGAACACACAAACTTAAAGCTGTCCAATTGAGAGGGGTTGGCTTGTCTTACTCGCTGACACGACTCTGACCTGCTACAGTTTAAATGTCGATTTGTTTGAAATGACGACACAAAATCAACACTGATCACCAAATATTGTTCGATACTTTTCTTAAATGAGCAAAATCTTTCTTCATAGCTGCGCACGCATTCATTCATTAGTTTAACCCGTCCTGGCTTCTCTCGCTCTCCTCATCTCGCTCTCACTCTGACACACAGACACACGCACTCACACACAAACAGTGTCATCAGACACATCTTTGAACTCAGGCTGGGTAAAAACAACAGAAATTGTGTGAAGAGCCAGAGGAGATGACAGGGCACGCTTGGTTTGGCTGGATTCAGTTGGCAGTGTGCAGCGCAGTGCGAATGATAGAGACACAGAGAGGAGCAGTAAGGTGAGGGTGAGGCATCAAGATGTTGGCTCAACATAGTGATGGATGTCAGCTATCGTCGATGAACAGTGCCATCGTATATCAGGCCAACCCTACCTGAATGGTACAAAACACACACATCGTGCTGAGCAGGAAGATGTATTTGCAAATGCCTGTGTAGATTTGTTGTGTTAGAATCTTTTGCCCCACCACACGTTTGCAAAGACGACAAATACTTAGGTCCTTCGGCTTGTTGGTTGCATCAGATAAAAAACGAACTAAATAGGTGAATTTGTATCCTTCTCTGCAACAAGCTCTGCAATTTAATTTGCTGAAACTGGTGTGTCACACTGGTTGTTATAATGATCATCATAACAGTGATACTTATAAATGTAGTAATGTTAACATTAACAGCAGCAATAACATCAGCACCTATTAATAATACTAATGAGAATAATGCTGATTATAAAATAACTAATATTAATTAAGAATATGATAATTGAACACTTAACATAACATCATCTGTGTTACACATTTTACACAGTGGAGAAGAAAATGTACATGATTTATTCATTTATATATTCTTTTATTTGTTTGTTTGGCCATTTATTTGGATAGGTGAGCGGGACTACGGACCTCCCATTGACCTATGGGGAGCAGGCTGCATCATGGCAGAGATGTGGACCAGGAGTCCGATCATGCAGGGCAACACAGAGCAGCACCAGCTCACTCTGATCAGCCAGCTTTGTGGCTCCATAACTGCTGAGGTAAGGGGATATAACCGAAAGGGTCGTAACTTAAGACTGAAAAAGCTTCACATGACTGCATGCGGCTCTTCCTTGTCAACTGGACACGGAACTGATTTCTCTCTCTCTGTCAGGTGTGGCCTGGTGTGGATAAGTACGAGCTGTACCAGAAGATGGAGCTGCCTAAAGGCCAGAAGAGGAAAGTGAAGGATCGCCTCAAAGCCTACGTCAAAGACCCTTACGCACTGGACCTGATAGACAAGCTCCTGGTCCTTGACCCGGCACAGCGCACAGACAGTGACGACGCGCTCAACCACGACTTCTTCTGGTCTGACCCAATGCCGTCAGACCTGAAGAACATGCTCTCCACCCACAACACCTCCATGTTTGAATATCTGGCCCCACCCCGACGGAGAGGCCACATGCCCCAGCAGCCGCCCAATCAGAACAGAAACCCAGCGACCACCAGTCAGACCGAGTTTGATCGAGTGTTTTAGTGGTTGAAGTTGGTTTTTAAAGGGCTGTCACTTTTCAATTACACACACACACACACACACACACACACACACACACACACACACACACACACACACACACACACACACACACTAGTCTGTAGTACTCGGGCTGTTTCCATCTTACCCGCGATTACCTTGTTACAAGCTTCTGACTACAATCCTGAAGAGGAGACTGGCAAAACTGCTAGATGTTCGAATGACTTTAAAAAAAAAAAAAAAAGGTGACAGCCCTAGTTCACGGACAGTTTGCCTGGTTGGACTTCTTGTTTGCTGATTGTATCTTCCAGCCGGCCTAATATTCAGGAAAGCTCCATGTTTCTTTCTGGTGTAGGTTTGTTGAAAACTGGAATGTTGAACTGTGCATTTCTTTGTACGATTACTGTTCCGTGTGAGCGTATGGCAGAGTGCAGGAAGAGGACTGTAAAGTTTATGCGGAGCCTTTTCTCAGCCAAGTTATTACATTCAGGCTTCATGCTTTTTTTGTTCATCTCTGAAGACATGGTTTGAGTTGGTTCACCTTTTATTGAGCAAGGCCTCTGTTATAGTTTTAATTTAGATCTATGAAGTTGTGAGTCTTTTCACACTTGTTTTTCTTAAATAGATTTGTATGAAAAATACCGTCTACACAGTGGATTGAGAAAGAATTTACTTCCGTCCACTTTTTCCCATTGTATGTGGTACCCTTATGGTAACTAATTGTGTCTCTCATCATTCTTCACTCAGCACAAACAATATGAAAACAAATATTTTGAAATGTTAAAGTAACAAATTCTGTTTGGCTTTTTCCTGAGGTATAGTGTTTAGATTGATGAGGGCACAAAATGAGAGCAAATTACTTCATAAAGCTGCAACATAACAAAAGCTGAGGTCAGTGAAGGAGTCTGAATACTTTCTGAAAACACTGTTTACAGACATTGTAGTGTTTTAATCTCTTTATTTATGTTCAGCAAGTCCAAAACGTTTATCTCATCACATCATTAAACTATTTTCTTTTCCAGAGACATGGCCAACAGTCACTTAAGACTAACAAAAAACAATTGTACCACTGAACAGATAAACATTTTTGAAATATTTACTTTCACTTCTGTGTCACCTGTCAGCTTTTTTCATTCATCCATTCAGCAAGGAAAACAAATTGAAGTTTCAAAAAAACATAGACCCTTACTTGTTTTTACTTATTTTATAGGAATTTCTACTTTTATTTTACATTTTAAGCTTTGTTTGAGGTTGTTATTTTTGATAATTCCGGTACCATTTTACCACAATTTGTGAATTAATTATTTAACACGAGTCTATCTTCATGGGGAATTTCTGTTGCTCATCCCTGTTACAAGAACAATCCAAGGCTCCCTAGGTTCACGCCTTGGCCACATGTGTTGTCCTGATGGCTGGTAGTAGTGTAAGCCATCAGTTTGAATGCAATGCATGTGTATCATGCATCAGTTACAATGAAAAAGATCAAAGGCCAAGTTCACTGTGCATGATGACACTGTTGTCTTAAAGTTCATTTTTGGACATCACATAAGTTTTAAGTTTGCAATGCAAGACTTTATCAAGACCAAAATAAACATGAACCACCCTGTAATATCTGAAAGTTCCTGTAAGTTCCCATTCACAAGGACATATCAGTTGAACATGAAATCAAACCACCACTGTGATGAATGGACTAACTAACTCCAAGTTACCAAGGGCCTCCAGTAGATGGCAGCATCATATTACAGTATAAAGTAATCAAATAGGAGATACATATTTTGTATGCTTGCCGGCTTTGGCTCAGGAGGTTTAGCAGGTCATTCACTAATTGGAGGGTCAGTGGTCTGATTCCCAGCTCGTCCTCTTCGAAATCTGAAGTGTCCTTAGGAAAGAAACAACTGTGAATGAGATACATTCTGATAGATGATGCGCTAGATATAGAGGCCCTGTGAGAATATGTGGAAGTTTACTGTCCTGTTAAGTTCTTTGAGTGGTCATTAAGACTAGAACAGTATTAAATAGCCAGAAAGATAGACCTGCTTATAAAAACAATTGTTCCAAAGCACTATTGTGCAAAAGGTCAGACACTCCACAGAGTACGTACTACACCTCCCTTTATATAGAAACAAATCTGACATCCATTTATGTTATGGGTCAGACTGACCCACTCACAATCAGGCAAATTATGAGTTCAAATCAAAAGTAATTGTGCCTTGTAAAATAATACAGAAAGATGGAATGATGATGATGATGATTGTTATTTTTAGTTAAATATTCAATGGACATTCCTCTGTTTTAAAAAGCTCAGCTCTTTGCAGGAATTATAAGAAATTATGATACCAAATGATATGTATTTAGTGAAAGTGGGAATACCTGCTCTAAATACATATTTTCCTTATCATTTGTAAAGACAAGTAAGACTTCACTGTTGATGACACTTCATTATAATAGTCAACACAATAAATGCACTTTTCTCGACCAAAAGGTAGGGTTGTGTTCAGGTGTGTGGGCAGTCACCTTGTGTTGACTCTTTGAATCACGGTATGAACTTGATGCCCCTAATAATTTGGAAACAAAAACTGTCGGTCTCATATTTCTGCCATGCTGTAAAATATTAGGTTTTGTCCATTTGTCCTAGTTTGATGTACTTTGAATATCATTGGTAAGCTCACTATCAGATCAGATCACAGAACAGTTTAACAGAGAGACTGGGATTCAGCCGATGGTTTTATGATGTGCTGATGTTTGTGAATAGGCAAAAGGGAATGTTTCAGCTTGATGCCATGAAATGGATGACGGCCCATCAGGAACTGGAGCATCAGTTCATCAGCATGTGCCACGTCGTCAACATGGCAACCTGCAGCTTACGGTAAATCAGTACTGAGATCTGGTTAAATACTTTTCACATATTTTAGTTTAGTTATTTAAGTGATTTTTCTCTTTAAATGTTCTACATGTTCCTCCTTTGCTGTCTGCAGAGGGTTACATTTCCACTTGGGCTGCAGCAGTGTCCAGGAGCACCAACCTCGTCCAGCAGAATCCTCAGCCTCATGCTCCACTGTGTCAACCCACATCCATGAACCAGTACCCAGACCACAAGATCAGACAGGTCAGAGATCAAGAGAAAGGTTCTTGATGTAGATGAGGATAAAACATTCAAGCAAGGACTGCTCACAGGAGCCACTCGGACATGACCCTCCACCACTGCACCACTGAACATCTCTCCAAACGCTCCTCCTCCATTAAGATGAAGACTGCTGATGGTGGGGATGCAGAGTGCTAAAAGTGGAGAGGCCTGGCTGAGCACCAGTGCTGCAGTCCACATCCTTCAAGCAGCATCTGCATGGGCGAAGAGTCAGCTGACGATGACATGCAACATTAGACATATGGCCTGGAAAAATAACCTGTGGTCGCTGGTCAGATAATGACAAAAATGTATTCTGTGGAGAATAATATCTGAAGTCTGCTGTTTCAAAGAACATTTCCAGAAAATGGCAGTGGAAAAAATTCTATGTGTAACATAGAACATCAGAAAACCCTTGTTATTAATGACACTGGTTGCTAACTTAGGCAAGACGAGATAGTATCCAGGGCATCGACCTACAGCGACATGACATCCATGAGACTTCAGCATCATGTTGATAGGTTAGGATACTCACGTTACACCACAGTCCGACTATGAACTACTCTCCAGCACTCGCTCAATGCTTAAAACAAGGTGGAGTCTGGTTGTCGACTAACATGGAGGCGCCAGTCAGTTGTAGACAATGGCAGACTTCACTTCTAAGCTAATATTAGATATTGTTGCACCACGTTGGCATTGAAGGTCAGAGGAAGAACGGTACCAAGGACATCAGCATGAACATTTTCACAGAACATTTGTCCCTATAGGTCTTTTACATTGAAATCAGTTCACAGGCTTCCAAAGGCAATTATGTTGAGGAAGGTCTCATCATTTAAGTTACAAAACAATCCATTCACACCATCAACTGCTTCACGTTCTTACATATAGAGCCTTTAAGTGGATCTGTAGAACCATTTCATGCTGCATATACTGTATACAAGTATGAATAATATGATGCTAATATGTCCACATTGCCCATGTGCATGTGTCTGTCATGAATCACCTCAGGCTTATGGTTTCTCTCTAACAGCAGTGTGTGGTGTCAAACTGGAGCTTTACTCAGATGATAGATTGCTCTCTTAGTTCCAGAGTGCCTCCTCTGCCACTTCTGTTGAAGAGGAGTGTGTGTGTGCGTGTGTGTGTGTGTTGTCGTGATGGGGAGGGGATTTGTGTGCGCTCCTGCGGACAGATGGACCACTGACTGCAGCAGCAAATGGACATAGAGACAGCACTGTTAATGATTTGTTTGGCTGATAGGCCAGGACGGTAGGAAGTAGTGTTGAAAAGCACTTTCTCAAGCTCTGCACTGCAGTGAAAGTGCCGAAATATGGGCAGCATTTTATTTGCAATAAAGTTTGACTTTAAGAACAGGCGGTATCTCATTGCAGAGTAATCTCATTCAATCTCACATTCACTTCCTAAAGTATTATGCAACAGTAGTGGCTTGCTCTCCAAATTGTACAGTTTTTTGTCCCAACACAACAAACCTTTTCAGTAGATGCTCTGTGGAGGACAGATGTCACAAATCTGAGCTCAGCATTAGACTATAGGACAATGTTTGTGTTTACATATACTTTCACCTCCATTACAATTGTATACACAGTGTCTGTTTAACGCCTTGGAAGCTCTTCTCAATGAAAAACGTAGTTAGCCTACTTGTATTCTTATATATTCTGGGATTGTCCCCCAGTGTTTGGATACTGGAAGGTCGGTCGCCTCTAATCCCAACATTTTTAATCGCTGTTGATAACATATTAATAGTTTTTTTAAGTGATGCATCTTTAATAGAATGGGTTAGTGGCCCAGTTTAACATGTCTTTTGTTAGAGCTTACATGCTGAAATGCTTGGAAAAAAATGGTAAACTTAAACAGTGTGAATGTGAATTAAAATGAATACAATGAGTATCACAAAATTGTGCCTAGGTACAGCAATTACTTCCCACCACTGATGACTCATCAGCATACAACACAAATATACTGTCATATTGAATTTACTCAGTTTGTCAGTATCTCTGACTGTACATGAATAACTGCTACATGTGAATAACATACTGTATGTCTTTGCAGTGTGTTAAAGGACAGGAGAAAAATGAGCCACTTTTATTCTCCCCTGATCGGTGCAGTTATTCGAGTTGCTTGCCCTCTAGCTCTTCTCTCAAACGCCCCAGCTGAGTGTCTTTGGATCTTGTAGTTATGTGGGCCCCCACTTTGCTTTTATTATTAAAAGTTAAGTATTCACACTCATGATTCAACATATACATATACCCAGTATCTTATGAGTTATCAGTCTTCATTTCAATCTTGCTCAGATGTTTCTATCATATTATTATTGCAGGTGTTGTCAGTACAGGTGGTCTCATGTTACATTGTTCCAATTTACTTTAACTCTCTTCATCTCTCTTTCTTTTCTAATACCTCCCCTTCAACCACCATTCAAGTCTTAAAAGCGGCGGCTGTGTGTGGCTGATGGCATCTGGGATGCAGGGATGCACACAAGAAAGGGGTCCTGTCAGTCATTTGAGGCGACCATATGTGTATCTGCGTGAGCTCTGTGCCAGCGGCAGGCGGCCTCTGCCAGAAGACATTAGGGAAGCAGCAGGGTGTCATTAAGATGGTACAATGATTGATTAACCATAGATCGTGAGCAGGAGACCTACCAGCCCCAGCTTCTACCTCTGCCTTCACAACACACACACACACACACACACACACACACACACACACACACACACACACACACACACACACACACACACACAAAGAGACTAGTGGTGGAGTTGGAGGAAGAAGGAGCCCCCTGTAGATGTAGTGTGTAATTGCATTAGCTGCCCAGTAGGGAGAGGATGAGCTTGGGTTATTCTGAAATGAACACAGTCAGGGTGCCACATCAAGCCATTAGTAGCCCTCCAGCCTTCTGCTTCACTCCTGAGGCGGATTTCATCTGCAGCTTCTCAGCAGAGGCTCCCAGAGCCATGGGGAGTTAATGGCAGCTCCCAGCTGCTTATGCTATATCATCGGATGTATTTCTAAGGAGGACAAGAGGCAGACATCAAAGTATAAAGATTACTATTCTTGGTCATATTTTAGTGAAAATACCACCAAACCTTGGCTGTTATCGCAGAGCTTAGTGTTTAACATTTATTTGGTAATTGTGCTGTGTGATTTTGTGTAAATCCCTGGTGAAACACATATAAAGTGGACCCGCATCACTCATGCGTCTATGTATGAAATAGGTATCACTTGTCAACTGGGTGATTTACATCTGTTAAGCACTACAAACCTCAGTCACAGACAACCATCATCTTTTTTTAGCTTAATCGTATCAATAGATAACTTACAACTGTCTGATAAGCAACAGAAAATCGAGACGAGTCTCTGGCCGAGAACAGATGAAAGAAGTTTTCAGAAAGCTCAGAAATGTCACAGCAGCATGTGTGTAACATTACCGGCATCTAATGTTGTTTGCCTTCCATTTCCCCCTCCATCTCGGACTCCTCTGTGTCCTGGAGTCATGTGGAGCAACGCAGAGATGAGTGATGAAGTCAGAGGAGAGGCAGTTAGCTATTGGACTGCTCCGGCTAATGTTTTGTTTGGTATTAACATGCACATGGCAGTTAAACTCCCACTGATTTGGATGAAAACACATTTAGAATAGGGCTCATCAATCAAAGGGCACACACACAGGAGCTGTCAAAAGCCTGTGGTGCACTGTGTGTCCGTGTATGTTACATTGCTCAAAGGAATTCATATTATAAAGGAGAAAGTGTCTGTCTTCACTACAACTTTAATGATCCATGTTTGTCATGTTTAAGACCAGAGGACAGAGGACGGCTGTGAGCACACAGACAACCCCTGACCCCAGGTTTCTACACGATCACACATCCACCTCATCAGCTTTGTGTGTTCAAGGACTTGGGAGTGGAGGACACACTTTGTTGTGTACTGCAGTTTGCACTTTTTCAAGATCAACAGTTACGAAAAGGCGAATGAGTGAATACAGGGTAAGAATCACATTGTTACAATTTGCCTTAGGCCCCAAAACACTGTGTGGTTCCACGCCTGTTTTTACACAGGTTTCCATTCCAATCTACTGAGAATTGTAAATGGTAAATGGACTACATTTATTTTGAGCTTTTCTGGTCATATTTACTTCTATGTGCTTTACACTACAAGTCACCCATTCACACACACACATTCATATAATACATCTACACCAGGTGGTTTTTCTATTACACATCATTCACTCACTGGGGTTGTTTTGTCCAAGGACACTTCAGCATGCAGACCAGAGGAGCCGGAATTTGAACAACCAACTTTTTGGTTAGTTGACAACCCAATCAACCTCCTGAGCCACAGCAGAGACGCAAATGAAAATGTGGAAAGTCTGATGACATGAAGTTATATATAAGAATAATAAATATGGAAAAGAGGAAAATTCATTTCTCTAATCTTATCATATGCACAATGCCAGTCAGGTAAATGTTTGCATGTTATGGCAAACACACAGAGCAGTGGGGGAGTTTGAGTTGAAGTTTCTGACAATGATCCAACCTGAACACGGTTTTACGCCAAAGCGCAGGGATTGAATTTTAAGTTGCTTTCATCTTGCTGATTTGAATTGGTTGTGGCTCAAATGCAAAAGATGAAGTCACAAACTCCCATGAAGTGCTTGAAAAACTTGATGAGCAGCAGAGGTACCAGCAAGTAGCCGTTCAGCTTCCACAGCCTCGATGCGGCAGCAGGCAGTATGACACAAGCACTGGTGGCTCAAGTGCACAGTCCATTGTGATGAGAGGAGATGCCATGTTCCATAATCATGGTTTGCAGGTTTAGGACCTGAAATAAAACATACTTTTATGTGTCTCTGCTTTCTTGTCTCATCATCAGTGGGTTACGTTTTAAAAATATTTTTGTCATTGAACTTATTTTAGCGAAATATTTGGCTATTACACAGGAGACATCTGCTGTTTATTGCGTTTCCAAAGCAACTGTTGTGACACAGAATGTATGTGCCAAGAAAAGAAATCTCCTGAGTGCCTGAAAGGTGGTATTATTATTATTATTATTATTATTATTATTATTATTATTATTATTATTATTATTATTATTATTATTATTATAAGAGCCCTGTGAACTCAAATAGGTAATGAGTGTTTATATCAGGTGTGAGTGAAGAAAATATTTGGATTCAGAAAAAGGTGATGTTCAAACTAAGGCACTTGGGACATTTGGATACACAGAGTGTTTAAAACAAGACAAAACTGAGGTCATTGTACTTGGCCCTAAACCCCCCAGAGAAACACTGTCTGACCAGATAGTCACCTTGGATGGTATTAGTTTGGCCCCTATCTCCACTGTGAGGAACCTTGGAGTTATGTTTGACCAGGACATGTCAGAAACTACTCCATGCATTTGTTACATCTAGACTGGATTACTGTAATCCTTTATTATCAGGGAGTCCCAGTAAGTCTGTGAAAAACCTCCAGCTGGTGCTGGAGTGCTGACAGAGACTAGAAGGAGAGATCATATTACTCCTGTCTTAGCTTCTCTTCATTGGCTCCCTGTAAAATTCAGAATAGAATTCCAGATCCTGCTCCTCACATATAAAGCCCTTAACAATCAAGCCCCTTCATATATCAAATAGCTCATAACCCCATATTATCCAAATAGATCACTTCGCTCCCAAAACACAGGCTCCTCTCCTGTGGTTCCTAGAATCTGTAAGAGTAGGATGGGAGGTAGAGCCTTCAGCTACCAGGCTCCTCTCCTGTGGTTCCTAGAATCTGTAAGAGTAGGATGGGAGGTAGAGCCTTCAGCTACCAGGCTCCTCTCCTGTGGAACCAGCTCCCACTCTGGGTTCTGGAGGCAGACACCATCTCTACATTTAAGGTTAGACTTAAAACATTCCTTTTTGATAAAACCTATAGTTAGGGCTGGATCAGGTGAGTCCTGAACCATCACTTAGTTATGCTGCTATAGGTCTAGACTGCTGGGAACTCCAATCATGCACTGAGCACTTCTCCCCTTCTCTCTGTCTCTCTGTCTCTCTGCAAACACATTCATTGAAAAAATCATCTTGATTGGTGGAATGCCACTTCCTCTCCAGCTTTCGTGATGTCTGTGACACTATGAATGACGTCATAGTGTCAAGGGTTGTTTTTAATGAGGCTGGTGTACTATCTACAAAGTTATCAACTGGTGTAGGAGTAAAGTTGTGATAACTTTCCTGTATTGTACTGACACATGGCTGTGAAGTAAATAAATTTAAATATGTTTACAATATTATCTTATAAACACCAACTATAATATAATTTTTTTCCCAGAAACAGTTTAGTAAATCATTAATTTAAAAAATGGTGTGACCGAAGATGTTTTTAGGGAAATAATATTACATTTTCAATGTCTATGCCATATATCAGATCTAGGGTGTGATTAAAACAGTGAGTGGGTTTATTTACATCTCGAATAAAACCACACTATATATTATCTCAGCGTATGTATACTATTTCTGCTTGTGTAACTGCCAAGATGACATCAGGGCCACAAATCTGAGACTGTGCTCGTCTCCCCCCCACCAAGACCTCGAAGAAGCCTTCAGCCTGTTTCTGGGTTTCGGCTTGGCCAGGAGGCCTTCAGCATGTGTCTGTGTCTTATCTCCTGGGATTTTACTATTCACTCAGTTCACACACATAGTTTACACACACACACACACACGCACACACACACACACACACACACACACACACACACACACACACACACACACACAGTTCAACTCTTCACACACACATCACTTCATTGCATCTGCATAAAAAGCACACGCATGCAACTGTTTCTTTGTCATTCCCTCTGCAGAATGCTCATTCGCATGCTGTATGATTGTCTGACCTTCCTAGCAAGGAATAAAGTATACTTAAAAGACTATGATTCTCTAATCTCTTTATTTCAGAAGTCTCACCAGGTCAAATTTCCATCACACTGTCCAATTCATTTCCAGCCCTTCTTCTAACAGCAGACTCCCACTGATGCTTTTCTACACAAATACAAGATCTGCAAAGACCAAAATGTTTTCACTGCTGAATCCAACTTACTGGAGAGCATTTAAAAAATGAAGACATCTATTACAAACTACACAGAAAGCCAGTTTAATTCATTATACAGTAAAGGGAACCTCTTCCTACAGACAAAGCATTTCAGCACCAAGGACAGTCCATATTACTCACAGTGCTCAATCCCCTGTGAATGGTTTGGGACTGGACCCACGGTAAATAGAGCCATTTTGTCCCCAACAATTAGAAAAATATCCTAGCTACAGGATATTGTATGACTCAGGGACTGTAATGGAAATTTACTTCATAACTTCTTAGTTTATGCTTACAGCAGACATTTCCATCTAGAGTACAGCTCAACATAAACTGTATGGTGCACCCACTGTCCAGCATGTGAGCCCTTTGTCTATTCATGTCTTGCAGAAGTTGATCCTGAGGTCACCTGAATTCAAGTGACCTTTTGCTCTACTTTGGTTTAACTGTGTTTGTCCTTTGTTCCAAGAACTCAGCTGACTGACACAACACATTAACCATACATGATACTGTTTCCTCTCCAACACATTTAGGATGCAGCCTATAAGTCACACCTTTACAGACTAATTGTTCCAGACACAGAACAATACAATGTGTTCCAATTAGTAAGCAAGGTAAGGATTCATGTTCAATTAAATGTCACAGACCGATTGCTTTCACTTTTCTTGGAGGAAAAGTCAGGGAAGAAATGATGAATGAAAGATGATTACCGATTACAGATTACCAATTGTAGATTGAGGAACTATTACAAAATTTGTTGATTTATCAAAAGAAGAAGTATAATTAATCCAGCTGTGTGTTTAGAAAATGAAATTAGGAAAGTACGAATTAATAAAACGTTAGTAGCTGTATTTTTGATGTTGAGAAAGCAAAAGAGAGCTGTGAAAACACGATTATAATCGTTATCATCTTCAGTTTGTGGGTAGTGTATGCTGTGGATTTTTTTCTAATATTATCTGCTTCATCTACTACTGTCAAAACATAGTGACAGTTTTAGAAAATATAAGAAAAGTTATTCTTGTAAATGTTCCTTTCCGCACCTTTAAGAAAACATGCCTCTGTGTCATCAGATCTCAAACCAACACTCAAGGGTTTTTTAACCAATATTTCCAGGGGTGGTGTTGTTGGTCTTTCTCTCTTCTCCCCTTACTTCCTGTGTCACATAAGACAAGCATGCTTTCAGTTTGTTGTTGGTGTCTATCTGAATTGTTATGAGATGTGGTCTGTTATTGTTCACTTCCTCCTGTGGGAATTGTCAAGGAAGGGAATTGACAAGGAAAGATCAGATGTTCAGCAAACCTCCAATGATTTGTCTGTCTTCCTCATATCATGTGGTTGTAAATGGAGAATTTCCCAGTCAGATGTTGTTGTTAACTTCATCATCACACTGTACAGGTCACGGGCAAAGATAATTACTCCATTGGGAGCCACAATAATTAGCCTTCAGTGTGATCTGTCCTTTGTTCTGGCTGCACAAATGATTGTGTGTCAAGCCTCTCTGTAATAGAGATAGCAAACTTGGGCTACTCAAGCACAATGGGGGAGCTGGTATACAAGATAAAATGTAATGTAGACAGAATGTGCAGTCATGAGAACTGGTAAGAACAAGATGTAGACAATAGTATCAGCTGTACTGTTGTTTGGTTAGAACCTGGCCTATTGTAACGTTATGCAGCGGTCTTTTCAGAAACGCATTGTTGTCAATACATTTTTGAAGGACCAAAAGAGAACAATATCTAAGGGACTGAATAGGGAAGTTCCCTGAAGGTTTTGATTTTATGTCTAATTCAGAACCTCACAACAGAACCGAAGGAGAACTTGTTACAAATGAAAATATCATGTCCAAGCATCATAAATGGCCTGCAAATACATATGGAATGCCGTTTGAGTCAAAATTAAATAAATAGGTAAATAAATAAATAGATGAATAAATATGGCTATGAAATAAACACAGAAATAAAAAATATGGCAATAAATACATAAATATAGCATAATATAAATATATAACTGAATCCATTAACTTAAATAAATAAATAAATACAATTACTTATTTCAAAATGATGTTTTTCAAAAGACAACATTGATTTATTTCACGGTACTTTTATTTCATAAAAACATACGTTAAACATACAGATTTGGATTTGATTGTATAGTTCAGTCTTGAGTACAATAGACAGGCTGCTAAACCCGACTGAGCTGCAGTACAACATGACACTATAATGTTTTCGATCAGTAACCATCACCTAATTATTCATTAACATGTCCAACAGCCTGTTATTGTGTCAATGGTCAAATAGTCTGTATTTTTATAGAGCTTTTCTAGTCTTCATGACCAGTCAAAGCTCTTTACAGAACAGTTTTACATTCCCCAATTCACACACACATTCATACAGTGCATCTATGGGCAGCACTTTTCTCTATGCGAAGGGGCAATTTGGGGTTCAGTATCTTGCCCAAGGACACTTCAGCATTCGGAATTGGGGAAGACCGGGATTGAACCGCATTAGTATTACTAATGAATGTGAGTTTAATGTCAAATCTGCTTACTCTGCTATTAGTTCTGATTTATTCTTTTATTTTTATTAATTCATTAATTCATTGCTGGATACAGTAGAATATGAGAGTGATGTGACTGATCCAAAGAGTAAATATGCTATGATTGATAAATGCAGATTTTTAACACAATACTTTTTATATCTTACTTTTGAAACAAATCTATTGATTTCCTCCTGTGGATCAAACTGTTGGGAACTCCAGTGAAGACATGCTCTCAAATCACTTTCCACTGTGAAGTTTGCCTCACTGAATGCCTGTGAGTTTGCTTGAGGTGAAACAACACAGGTCTGTGTCCGTGATTGAAGAACAGAATGTGTATATTTGTGTGTGTGTGTGTCACAGTGTGAGTGCCAGGCTGCAGATTGCATCTGTTACTAATTACAAAGTGCTAATGAAAGCCTGTACTCCTGGAGGGCCAACAGAACATCACCTTGGCACCTTGCCCGCTTCTCAAAGGGAGATTGACACTCAGTCAGAAATAAATACGTGCAGTACACACTGACAACTGATGAAGACAGAGATGTGATGCGCAGCACCGGATCACGGGTCATGGAAGAACAGCTGCTGCTCTCCTTTAGAGCCTGACAGATTTATCAGTCAGCTGATTATATTGGCTAATAATGTTGTATAACATACAAACTTGTAAATAAAGTAAAGAGTTCAAAAACCAAGAACTGGCAGAGTTGGCCTTGACATAACCACATAACGTGACCGAATGAATATGAAGGTTAGATGAAGTGCTATAGAGGACTGTGAGCTCATTGGCAAATTGAAGGACAAACTCATCCATGCATTTGTTACCTCTAGACTGGATTACTGTAATTCTTTATTATCAGGATGTCCCAGTAAGTCTGTGAAAAGCTGACTTACCAAGACAATATCCTCATACCCAAACAACTAATCTCCTGCACAGATGTTTGATGAAAGATGGCTGAGCTTCTAATTGGTGTTAACAGTGGTGGATAAAGGAATTAACACAATGAGCCTCAGTTGTCCTTGTGCATTTATTATAACTTAGATCTGTTGACAGAGAAGATTCTTGGTCCAACTTTGTCAATCCCAAAAGTTTGTGTTCACGGTTCAATTCAGAAAAACAGTAATTGAGGAAAGAATAGTTTGAATTTCATATACCGTCAGATCAGTATTTAAGTGATTAACATAACATAACATACATATATGAAAAACAGGAAGAGAAAAAGTAAATACAATTTGGATCTATACAGTTCAAAGCATAGCTCATGTATTTATTTTGCTATTATTAATATCAAGAGTTAAATAGATTAATTCATAATGCAGGGACAGTCAACGAGAGAGAGAGAGAGAGAGAGAGAGAGAGAGAGAGAGAGAGAGAGAGAGAGAGATAACCCCTCCTGCTACTGTTGAGCGATTGTTGTCGATCAGGTGGGTCATCAGTCACCACAATGGTGGGGTGAGCTGGTGGACCATTGACAGCATACAGTACATCGTGGTGCAAGACTAACTGATCCTTGTCCTGAAGTCACTTCAGCTTTGTCTTGGTCTTGTGCTTCAGGTCACTGTTGTGTTGAGAGGTCAACTGTTGCCCCAGTCACAGGGGATGAGTGGTACCTGGTGTACTAGCAGACATAGTGTTTGTAGCTCTGTCCAAAGGCCTCATGTTCTCAGAGTCCTTTTAACTCTGTTTGACCAACATATGGGGTCTGATCGGCCTCTTCCCCAGGAGTGGTTTCTATCCAGCCCCTAAACCACAAGTGCTGTTGAGATGGCCGTCCTTCCAGCAGCTTCTCCATCTTTGCAGAGGCCTTCTGAAGCTCTGTTAGAGTGACTGCTGGGGTCTTGCTTACCGACCAAGGACTATCTTACCCAGTGACTCCATTTTGCAAGACAGCCAACTTAAATGCTATGGTGCTTCCAAACATCTTCCCTTTTCAAAGTCATTGAGGCAATTGTTCTCCTGGGAACCCACACATATTCCTGTCAAGGTGGTAATGTTTTCACTGCTGTTTGTCTGTTTGTTTGTCTGTTAGCATAAGTACGCAGAACTACTTAAACAATTTCTTCAAAAAATTGTGGTAGGGTGGGGTCTAGGCCAAGAAAGAACTAGTTAACATTTTGAGCAGATTTGATTATCGGGGTGTCCAGAATTTATTTGAATTAGTTCAAACATAGGTCTACAGAGAAATCCTTGGCATGTTTATTTTTCAGGTCTGTGCATTTCTAAGCAGCATCCAACCAGGTGGACTTTACTCAAGTTCTAGACACATCTCAAGTATCATCAAAGCAAACAGGATACAGCTGACCACAGTTTGGAGCCATATAAAAGACACTGTTTGTAAATGAGAGAATTCAGTTTTTGACTTTTAATAGATTTGCCCAAATTTCAAAAATGTTAACTTATACTACTCTGCACTGAATACAGAAATATCTGTTTTTGTTAAGAGGAATGCTCCTTCTCCCTTTTCCCACCTTATGTAGGTTTGTTGAGGGGTTGGGGTGTAAAACTCAATGTTGCTACTTCATTTACAGATTTAATTAGATGGATGGAGCCCTTGCCGTTATTAAAACCAGGAGGGAGAGAATGTTGCCAGCACTACAGGACTTTTTAATTACAACTCCACATTCCTGCTTGCTGACGTCTGGGGAACCAGTTAATTAAAATCCTCATTATTTTACTTTTAATTAGTTCACCCCCCCCCTCTTGTTTTCTAGTGCCATATGGCAACGTTCCTTGGTTAAATCAGCTTAATTGAGCTAATTTAGTTGATCAGTTGAATTATTCTTGATGAGGATTCATAATTGTCTGAAATCATGCAGATATTATGAACAACACTAAGCTAAGCAGGGACATTTTCCAAGGCTGAATTTTTATTTATATTGTTACAAATGTTTTTGTGATTTTGAATGTAGTTATTATTAGTCTGGAACAAAACTTAAACAGATTAACTTATATTGTTTAATGGGTGTTCATCATGTGCAGAAGTCATTTAATTGTCAGATTCACGCATGTTGGAACTACACCAAGGAGCTTATTTCCCACAAGCTTCTTTTTTACAGGCACTATAGAGTCTAGTGTTACTGGAGTCTGAAGTACTGACACAGTCCTCAGGATGCATCCATGCAGGTCTTAGTCAGAGAGTTATCAGAAATCAGTAATCATTAATACATTTACTAAGACTGTCTTGGTTGATAGTGATCTTATGATTAAGAGTCCGCCTTTAATTATCTCGTTTTTTTGTGTTTTTTGCAGAAGTTGTGTTGATTTCTATTTCATTTTATTTTTATGTTTAATTCCTCCCCTGCTTATTTTTGATTTCATTAATTTAATCGGGCAGGGGGCAGACACAGTCTCTATGGGGTTTTGACTGTGTGACTGATCTAAAGGTAGTGACGATGAGTGTAGGACTGCAACAAAACAAACCCAAAAATATATTGAAGGTTATTAAAAACAATGAACAAATAAACTATGTTGAAAATGCACTCTCATGGGCACACTCCCCACAGACTATTACAGTACCATCAAGGAGACGGAAGACACTCAGTGACCCCATATGCAGGGGCCTGTCCAGCATCATCTCAAAGTGCTGGACAGTGTCATCCAAATGAACTTCACATGTTAAACCTTGCTATGCAATGAGGGGTTAAATAACAAATGACAATGTACAGTTTACACTCCTGCCATTACCTGTTCTCTTCAACCTACAATAACCACACCTAGGCCACCAAGACATTAAGACCACAAAGCAAAGAGAGCCAAGGAAGTTATGTTTTGGCCCTCTGTACCACTTATGGAACTGACTTCTTTGTACCTCTACCAGATATTTGCAACATCTCAAAAGATGATCTACCCTAGTCAGCCCAATGCTTTCTGTTACAATGCACAAAGCCCCTGATTACTGATGACTAAGTCTGTGTTCAGATTAGTTGCAAGACAGTAGTAGACAACAAACTTTCCCCATAAATCAGATGGTGTGACCATGACAATGTTCAGCATTGTCGCATTAACTTCTATATAAAGGACAAATGGTTATAGAAACAAACGTAGAAATAATAGATGGCAGTCAAAAGAAATCAACAGTAATTAAAAGATGCTGGTTGAACGTTCTATTAGTAAAAACCTAGGAAGCAGCATACATACTGTACAGAACAACCTCCTGCGGACAACTCTGAACTTAACAGGCTGTCACACACAGATCCAGCAGTTCACTCACCTTGATCCTGGCCACAAGATGGTGCAACAAGACAATAAGCCTCCCTGACCAGTCACTCCATAAGTTCTCCATGCACCCTAAGTTCAGGACTGCCAAACCTTATAGTACAATAATGTTATTACCTACCAACACAGAAAATCAACCGTCAAATAAAGGCACACTGTTAACTATCAAAAAGAGTTCAGGGGATTCACTCCTTCACGTTCATGTAATCTGTAATGTAAAGTAATCTAATTAATCAGCTAACAAGGTAACTAGAGTCTGAATGTTTAAAATAGGTTTGAATGGTTATTTTCCAGAATTCCTGAGTTTTCACTGAAATTTGATCAGACTAATGAATTTATACACCTGAAACATTTGTCCATTTACTGTAGCTAGGTCAGAGCCTTTCTAAACCTGCCTGGTTGGCCTGTGTTAAACCTCTAGAGCTACTTCCGAATTATTCATTGTCACAAGTGAGACCTCCTCAAACAGTTCTACAACATACTTTCACTTTTTTATTGTTTGTGTGCTGGACCTTATGTGCAGAACTTTTTATAATCCGTCTAAAATCCCCAGATCCAAGTTCAGAACTTTGCAAAGTGAAAGCTCTGCAGTCCAGCTCAATGTAAAACCTTTCAGCAGCAAAACGAACATTGTGCTTTTATTTTAAAGACAACTTACTGAGAAGGAAAAGTCAATGAGTCAAAAGTCATTGACAGAGATAGCAGCTGAAGGTGAAGCATGAGCTGCAGCCAGGGTCAGGATTGTTGGCCTGGATGATGGCGAGGCCTTCTTTAACTATCACATATATTTAACAATTGCAACATTGCATTACTCTTGATAGACTTTCCTCCCTTGTAATGGAATGATACATTGGGTTTGTTCACTAGACACAGACATGACAAAAACAGTTTGACATGCTTTGCCTGTCTGAGTGGAAATCAAAATGTCATACTGTCTGTGAGCTCGAGAGGCACACGACAAATTAATTAACACATGTAAATGACTGAAACGGGGGGTCTCCCAAATTTCCTCCGTGGTGAAAGTTCCATGCTACACTAAACCAATCAAGACACATCTGCATATCATTAATTAGCCTTACAAATTCAACATCCAATTAGCTTGACTGCAAAGATATAGGATAAACAGAGAAAAAGTTTTGTCCTCATACAGTATATACCCATAACACCACATGAAGTATGGATGGATGTTTCAGCTGGATGTTAATATCATTTGGTAAATATGTTATCTTCATCTCTTTATGCTTCAGTTACACCGAGGTACAATTTGACTTTTAAAGATTACATTTGAACAAATTATTGATAAAACACAAGTAAGAACCATTACATATAACCATCTTGTTTTGCTAATAATCTCACTTCTGATGAGTAAGGGAAATTATACAGTAACAACAACCTATATGTCTACGTATATCGTAAAGTAAGGCTTTTATTGGCAAAAGCCTTGGTATGTTTCGTAATGGACAAGTATTAATCTGCTTTGTTATAAAGTTAAGGGCTTGTAAAGTTCTTCTATTCTGATATGAACTATGTGTAATGTGAAGAGGGTCTTTCTAATGCTCTGTGAATGAGAATTTTGACTCAACTCAGTTTCTTCTTCTTACAGCTCATGTATTTTTTAATTTTAAAGTGCCATGCTAACATATTCATGTTCTGATAAAAATGTTGGCAGTACACTCCAAAACTCCCTTCCAGCATCGTTAAAGTAAGTTTTTGGTATCATTGTTTTCTAAATGAGAAGTGTATAGTGGCAGACAGGGGCTTGATGTGGAAATTGAAATCAGAATCACACACAAATAAATGTATCATTTGTTTTACAAACCACAAATATTGGACAAAGCGAAAGCATCTTTTTCTGCAACAGAAATTACTTCCAACAAAAACTTAACAGAAAAATATCCAGAGTATGAGAAAACTAAACAGCTACATTGGTGATTGAGCCTTAAAAATATGCTAAAACTGGAACCTGTTATTTTCATTCATTGTTTATTTTGCCATACCTTTACCAGTGGTCTAATGCCACAGCCTGGCGAACTAAAACAAAACAAAAGCCTTGAAGGGGAAATTGGTGTGACTCAGGTTCTGTGTCCTCACTGAAAAACCAGAGGAATGTACTCACCCTCCATCATTATGAAAGGGCACTTTGAAAGACAACCATTAAAAGCTTCATTGTTGCCGTGAATGTGAAGCTAATTGGACTAACCCTGTGAGAGGAGCTGCTGAGTTCTCCAGGCCTGTTAATTTGAAGAGTCACAGCTGGCTACTCATGTGTGCCTCTACCCATCCTGCATTTCACTTCTGCCTTTGACTCTGCTGAGTAGAAAGCCACACAAACAATATGGAAAAGGAGTGACCCTATAATTAGCGTGGAGATGATCTCATAGTTTCCTTGCCAAATATACATGTAAAAAAAAAAGAAGGCATTTCAGGCCAAAAAGCAAACATAACAAACCAGAGTAGAGACCTTAGTAAGACCAGAGACCAGCATACTTGTTCAAAATGTCAAGTTGAATGTTTTAATTTGAAAAGACGCATATGATTGAAAACAAAAAAAAGCATATTGTGTCTTGTACGTTTGCCCCTCAGTAAGCTAGAGAGCACCAACTGCTGCATGCTCATAGGAAAGCGCTCCCTACCTTTTAATTAGACCACCTCACCAGATTAGGCCTCATTAGGCTGAAAAACTGGAGTGCAGCTAAAGCCGATGCAGGCCTCCAGCGCATCCCACTTTAATTGCTTCTGTAATGGCCTCGGCTCAGGCCTTTGAAATCCCATTCCTGTGGGTAATCAGCCATGTTTGTCTGAGAACCCAAAGCCTTCCTTACTTACTCCTCAGTCTGAAGCACCTATCTGTAACTCTCACTGTAGCTTTAGCCAAATCATCCTTATCACTCACAAGACAGCTCTTCTGAGAGGTCTCATTTCCTTTCCAAGTTTGGAGCAATACATTTTTGACTTGATTGAAAAAGAAAACACAACATCATATAGGTTTCATATACTGTAGCACACAACTCAGCAGGATATTAGTGCACTTAAACCTTTCATCTCAACCATCCTTCACTCTTACACAAACTATGAACAGCAGTTTTAAAAGTAAAGACTTGATTTGCACAGCAATGGACATTTAGAGTATACAGCACATGTCACTGCTGCTAAATCTCTTGTGGAACAATCTTTCAAAACACAATTATAAACACTGTAAAACCTTAAATGCATTAATGATGAACTTTCATCAACACCTGAAGAAAAGAATGTACATAATAATGAAGTATACAAAGAAAGACATTCCTACGGAGAGACAGCCTTGATCTTCTTAGCCCTGTAGTTCTGTAGTTGATTTGCTACCACACTGTGTATCTCAACTGAATAAATGTGTACAAACGTAAGATCATTTTCCCAAAAGGCTTAAGTATTGAGATCACACGCTTTGGTAAATAAAGCATAAAACAATAAAATACAAAATAGAGGCTAATGTTACCATGTAGTTTGCTTGCTTCAGATTACTGACATATGAATTCATGTAAATTTGAGGCTTGGAATTCATCCTTAGGGGAACATGGGTGTCTGATCTACATGTCATGTTAATCCATCCAGCAGGTGTTGATAACAATTTTCAAAAGCAAATATTCCAAAGTTAGACTCCAGTTTGTACCTTCCAGCAATTGTTTAATTATTGATTGGGATGAATTACCTATGTTCCAGCTTCATCTCTCTCAGTTCGACTTCATATTGTTTTGAACTAGTTAAAAAAGTCAATGTTCAACTGATAGGAAATCCATCTAAAATCCAATGACACACTTTGGAAAAGGATTGTTGATAATATTATCATAAATAATAATATAGAAGTTGGTATTTAATTAATTAACAAGTTTCAAATAGTAGTGGCCAACACAAACAAATAAAGCCAGCTGAGTAAAATACATTGAGGGGGAAATAAATACCTGGAGCCTACTACAGTGACTCACATGGTAAATACAGTATAATTAACTATTTCAGATATAAAGAACTGTCTCTAATTAAGACATTTTTCTGTCTATCATGTTCGTAAATCAAGGCCCCAGCCACAATGTGAGAATTTCCAATATAAACAAACTAGAAAATATTGTTATGTTAATGAGGTGATTCTGGGCAAAAAAAGCCACTTCTGTCTGTGGTCAGAGAAGCAGTTACCAAAACCTACGTTTTTTATTAATATAAGATCCGGAGGTCACGTCTGAAAACAGCTTTTCTTGTGTGTGGAGGGAAACATTCAGTAATTGGAATCACAACTCAAGAATCAAAACAAACCAAAAACTGGTCAAAGTACAAGTGTGGTCTGTTATTTTGGATTTAAAAAGTTCACCCTCTACAGGAGTCACATTGAGTTATAAGGCTTCAACTTCTCCCCCATTTGCCATGATAGTTCTTGCCACTCACAGTTCACGATAAACAACGGCCTAAAGAATAAATAATTTCCAACTGCTAAGAGCACACAGTACGTGTCCAGATTCACAGTCCACCTACACAGACAAGTCAGTTGCTGTTGGAAAGTTGAAGCCTAAACCAGTATATATCCAGACTGTGAAGTAACTGTCCATCAGGAGGGAGGAAGGTCTGGATTCACAGTGTGAAGGAGGGTGAAGAAGTGACGGAGGAGGAAGGTGGAGGAGAAGGCACGCATTTGGTTTTCCCATCCTCTCTCTCAGCACACCTGTCAACAGGGGGCAGAGATCATTATAAACGAGGAAATAAAACAAAAATGTTGACATCCTGAAACATCCGCAATATGTTTCCATTCCTCTGTATCACATCCTTTCAGCCACTCTGTTATTAGTAACAAGTGTGCCAGTGCATTTACATCCAGCAACATGGCTGTAATAACTCTATCATGCTGTAGTGTAGGTGTCTCCCCAATATCAAATTAGGCATTCCCATTTTTCTGTTTTTCAAATCTATTTTTGGAAATGTATCCCTTCATTCTGATGGAAACAAGGTGAGAGACTCACAGTAAATGGTCCAGCTGGTCAGGAGTCAAACTGGGGACCAGCTGCTAAAGGTGTATGTGCTCCGACCATTCGGTCATCGGCTAGCTCCATATTCAAATCAAATCAAATCAAATTTTATTTGTACAGCCCATATTCACAAATCACAATTTGTCTCATAGGACTTTAACAAGCTGGGACATCCTCTGCCCTTAACCCTCAACAAGAGGAAGGAAAAACTACCCAAAAGAATATTGCTTTCATGATTTCTGACACCTTTAAGTAATCATCTCGTTGCTCTGGAGAGCTGTTTATCTTGATAAGTTCTTAACACTGTGTTTGGATTCGCACTGGTCTATAATATTTTAATTCACACAGATCCTTATCATTTTATATATGTATATTACCTTATATATAACCCTAACTCTATAAATACCAGAATCTCCCATTAGTCATCATTAATCTCTCTTAAATGTTACTATTAGCTGTCCTTTGCTCTCTCTCTCTCTCTCTCTCTCTCTCTCTCTCTCTCTCTCTCTCTCTCTCTCTCTCTCTCTCTCTCTCTCTCCCTCTCTCTCTCTCCCTCTCCCTCCCTCTCCCTCCCTCTCTCTCCCTCTCCCTCTCTCTCCCTCTCCCTCTCCCTCTCCCTCCCTCTCTCCCTCCCTCTCTCCCTCCCTCCTAGACTTAAGTATGATCAGATATTACCATCTGAATAACTGGGGTAGAACCTGAACAGGTTAGCAAACATAAACACAAGTCTATTCTTGAGCAATTTCTTGAGCAATTTCTGTCTCCAGATGTCATTAAGACCCAGAGGGAAGCATATTTCATTCATCAGTATTTTCTGTGGCTCAGTAGTGAGAGCAGGTTGTCCACTAGGTCAGATATGCCTAATAGTATACACAACCTCTCACCTTCTGATCAGACATCATGCTGTTGCTCTGCAGTGAAGCTGGGTGTCCACTGTGCAGACCTCCTCCTGGTTGGTCATGCTCACAGAAGATAGTCCCATTGACGTAGTGAAAACGATCACCTGGGACCAGGCGGTTCCTACAGGTCGCACAGGTAAAACACTAGAAAAAAGATATATGTAATTATATGGTATCAAGTAACTATCAAGATTAAAACACTGATAACAATGTTAATGATGTGGTAATATCAAGTGGTACAATTATACCGTCACCCTCACTTTAAGGTGGTAAACGTTGCCTTGAACTCGCATCACCATCTCACTGGCAGGTATAGACTGTCCACAAGCACTGCAGGCACCACTGTGTCCGAACAGCCTGCAAAGCAGAAAAGCATTACACTACATTACATTTCATTTAGCTGACGCTTTTATCCAAAGCGACTTACAATAAGTGCATTCAACCATGAGGGTACAAACCCAGAACAACAAGAATCAAGAAAGTACAATTTCTTCAAAAAAGCCAAACTACAAAGTGCTATGAGTGAGTGCCATTTAAGTGCTACTAAATACTAAATACTAAATACTAAAAGCAGAAAGGCATTCAACCATTTGAAAACCTGTACATCAACAACATTCATCAGCCACTCATAACTTCAATCTAACCCTCACCCCTTCAACTCTAAAAATAAGTTGTGCTATTTCCCCGGCCTTTGACTGAAAAAAAAAGCCATCACACCTTCCGACAGCATTAAGATTCTGCCTCGTTGAGTCCTAACCAGATCACTCATGTATCTGTGACACAAAGCCGCCTCCCACTGGTACCTGAAATAACAAGCCAACACCAGCACAGACCTTTGGGTTGTTTTCTCACAGTGCTGTTCTGTTTATAGTCGGACTTCCTTGTAACGTGTAACTCGCTGCCTCAAGTACACACACAAGAGTGATATACAGAGGTTTTCTCAGTACAGGCTACACAAAGCCGCGCTTCTTTCTCAGGTCTAATGATACTGTTGTTTGTTTCCTTAACAGCTGTATGTCATGGTTCATGTGCTGCCATAGCAACCTCACCCATGTGGATTTGTTGTTGTGTGGTGCCTTGAGGCCATACACATTATTGACATGGCCCACTCTGCACAGCACATCACACATGTGGTGCAGGTGATGGCGATTCGAAAAATAGAGGGTAATGTTTACTGTGCAGTTTAACTTGCTGGGTAAGAATTAGTGACATCAGACACAGCTGATGGGAATGTCATTCTATGATTTTAGATACTTTGGCATAAAATAAAACCCATGTTAACAAGAAGTTCAAAACAGAGAACATGTTTAACAAATACCGACAAGTCCAAACTTGTCTGTGTTCTTTGAATGCAGCAGCACACGTCAGCGTTTCAGCACCTGAGCTGCAGGAGGCTGATGACTGTAATTAGAAGCTTCTGTCATCATTACAGCTTCCTGTGAAACTAATGCACTGTGTCACTTACGTACACTCACAGCCTGTTCTTCAGTGAGGGCACAGGGTAATGATTTTTTTCATCTTAATCCAAACATTTAATTAGTGCCCCTGAGACCTGAGATACATATCGACCTACTAATTCTGTGGGCCGAGTTGAACAGGTCTTCTTCTATGTGACTGGATATACTACAGCAGTAACTGGGTCAACATTTCATAATTTGCTGTGTCAGTTAATTTTTCATAGCAGTGCTCACATGACCAAGTAGTGTATCTTATTACAGATTGTGCTGTAATTTCAGTCGACAGTGAGAGCTTTATTTCACAAGTTGGGTCCTAGCAGCCACTGTATTTTTACTGGACTGATATACAAAGTCTGCTGTGTCTTGGGTTCCACCTCAGCCTCGAGCTGTGGCTTTCCACATTCAGCTTTTTGCCCTAGAGATGTGGGCACCCACAGAATCCCTATCTGTGTAAGTCTGATCATAGACACTTCTTACACACTGGCACACTAAGTGCAAAGAACAAAACACAGACACAAGGTAACACACATTTAAAATTTTTTAGCACGACGCAATTTTATTCCTGGACCGGTCATGATGAATATGTTTTTTGTTTCCTCACTTCCCTGCTCAGTTTGTCAAGAATAGTGAAATAAAAGATGGAGTTCACTAAAAGGAGTTATTTAACTTGACCGATTAGGCAAATCAGAGGGATCGACTAAACTTTTAATTTAGACTGTACAGTTGCCAGTTAGTGTAAAGTGTAACTAAGTGAAATTAAAGCAGGCAGAATCATTACTTCGCGCACAGATATTTTTGACATGCAGTAAATGAGGAAAGGCGGAGCAGGTTTTTAGCTGAACGAGGTTGTTCATGTCCCGTGGTGTTGTGTCCATTGTGTTCAAGACCAGTTACATATCCCAAATATAAACTGCTACCCACCTTTTAGTTTTTTAAGGTTGGGCTTTTTGGATCAACGTTTCATGAATATATGGAATCTTAAATGAATGTAATGCACGTTAGTCTCACAGACATATAGACTGATTTATTTGAATTCCATTAAGTCCGTCACCCTACCCCTAGAGGAAGATCAAAAGGAATATTCAGTTCGACTTTGCAGCTCCTTGTTGGCACTACACAACACTGCATTTGTCCTTATTAGGGCCTAAGGTCACTGGTATTTCTCAGGATTTCTACCTCTGCCAAGGAGGTTATGTTTTCATCTGTGTTTGTATATGTGTTACTTAGCAGGATTACACAAAAAGCGATTGACATAAAAATGTGTCTACGGTTGGGGCAAGACTCGACTCGGAATATTATGCAATCGGCCAATTTTCTTCTGTTTACCCGGATTTCCATGACTGTGTTTTGATACATGAGCTTTTCCATCTCACCGGCAGTCCATATGACAGATTGTGCTGTTTACTCATGACTCTGTCAATTGCTGTATTTTCATTAGAGCAACCTGATGCCAAAAAAATACAATTTGTAAGATCTTTTGAACTTTTCATTATCAAAAAATCTGAAAAAGAATTTGTGCCGCATAAACAAAATAGTAGACTTTTAGCATATAATATGATTATATAAACATGTGTTTAATAATTGTGTCAAGTTTGAACCCTGAGTGTATTAGTTTATAGTGGGAATATTATCAATATACTTCAAATAATACTTCAAATAATCTTTCCAACCCACACACCTAGCAGTTTCACAAAATAACTCCATCTCATCAACAAAATCTTTCTCAAGATATTTTTACACTTAAGTCACCATTTTGAAACATCTCCAACACGAACATTTTTAACAGGATAGTAGATAGAAAGTATTATATACAGATTGTGATATGTACTCTCCATGCTCATATTCTAGATCAATTTAAAAGTTTCTGTTTCAATCCATTATGCTCTGCTACTTATCTTAGTTACTGAAACTAAAGTCTAAGTTTCACGATGTAACCATTTACTGCTGAGGCGGTGCTCAAAGGTTCTGAGTGACTTCTGCTGGGTGACTTCTGGGATTTCCGCCAATCTAAAGATAGTGGGCTGTTAAAGAGTCTTGAGCTAATATTTTGAGGGGATGCAAAAAAGATAGTTTTAGATAAAGACTTTATTAAAACTCAAAATCATGTTATATGTACTGTTACTGTAGTTACGTTTCAGGATAAAAATGTAGAGCAGGAAATGAATATAATAGGTTCCCTTTAAGATTAATCACAAACGTATTTATGGACATTGCCTACGTAGGGGTAGGTAACAAAGAAGTTAAAGCCTCATGTCCCATAGCAATTACACTATTATTTTTGGCGAATAAGTGAGATTGTTGAGTTAAAGTCTTATGAGTGGATGCTCTTGGCTTCTGTTCTTATCTTGTTGTCTTTTCAGTGCTCCTCGAAGCCTCTTTGAACTTTGATACAGAGAGCTTGTAGATGTGATGTGACAGGGAGAGACTTACAATATAAGGACCCTATGATTGATAAAAAAGGCAAGGGAAGGGATACTGTGGTTCACATTCAGACAGAGGGAAGCACCCATTCTTGTGTTTGTCTAATGAAAGTAAAATAAGACGATGTTACTTTGTTCATAGAGCACTGCTTAAGGCATCTGAAGCCACCTCAGAGTGGATACGTTTCACAAGCTCTCTATCCAGTCTATTGCTAATATTTTTGATAAGTTCTTAACACTGTGTTTGGATTCGCACACTGGTCTATAATATTTTAATTCACACACATCCTTATCATTTTATATATGTATATTACCTTATATATAACCCTATAAATACCAGAATCTCCCATTAGTCATCATTAATCTCTCTTAAATGTTACTATTAGCTATCCTTTGCTCTCTCTCTCTCTCTCTCTCTCTCTCTCTCTCTCTCTCTCTCTCTCTCTCTCTCTCTCCTAGACTTAAGTATGATCAGATATTACCATCTGAATAACTGGGGTAGAACCTGAACAGGTTAGCAAACATAAACACAAGTCTATTCTTGAGCAATTTCTAAGTCTCCAGATGTCATTAAGACCCAGAGGGAAGCATATTTCATTCATCAGTATTTTCTGTGGCTCAGTAGTGAGAGCAGGTTGTCCACTAGGTCAGTGGTTTCCCCCTCAGCCCCTCCAGTCCACAAGCCAATCACAAAACATTAATTTGTGAATTTAGTGTGATAGAAATGCTCACAGCATATAAAAGTGCTATATCAATGTGTTTGACTGGGCGAAAAGCCTATTCAGACTATTTACCACATAGTAATCGTTCACTTTAAATGAGTTGACCTGAGTTCTTACCACCTAAACAGTTTCTCAGTAGGGCTCACCTGATGTAGTCGTTCTTACAGAGGATCATTCCTCCTTTGCTGTAACAGGTGCTGCTGTACTCTCCCAGCTGAGCGTGGCAGCACGAGCACTTGAGGCAGCGCGTGTGCCAGTATCGCTCCATGGAAAAAAGCAGGAAGCGGTCTGCGATTCGATTTCCACATCCTGCACACGTCCTGCCTGCTGTTCCCACGCCACTGCCCATTACAGCAACAGCAGGCGCGTCCACTCTATTGTTCACCATAGCAACCTGAGGACATGGCAGCAGGTAAAGAGAGAGTAGAGCACTAGTCAATGAAAAATTATGGAGGCACGACAGTGAAAATATCAGCAAAATATTAATTTGATGAAAAACGTAAAATATATAGAATCCTTCAATGAAAAACTTCAGATTGCTCTGAAACTAATGTCACACAACTAAAGCATATGCAGTATAGTTACTGCAAATATGAAACCCCCACACAAGCCTTTGTTTTGCTTGGAATGTGCAACAACACATTGCATTAAGAGAAAAGAGATATGTACACATACAGAGGGTTGAATACACTTTACTGTATGTATAGTTTGTTCAGTGTGTATGTACACTCACTTACTTTTGCATTTTGTATTAGTAATAATAAACTTTATTTGAATAGTACTAAATAAGAATAAGAATAAGAATAAGGAAAATGAGCAGCAGAGTCAGTACGTGTGTATATGCAGTGTTACCTTTCCCTCAAGTTCTGTGACTATCATACAAAAGCTACGCAATTCTTTTATAGTAATCTACTACTTATGGACATCAATTTGGTCCAGGACAAACGTGATCACTATAAGTGGTTTCCACTGTACTAGACATTTTTTGTGGGAGGCAAAGCTGCCTCGCAATTCTCTATGCAGGAAAAACCCTGGCCCGTCAATGATCTGTATATCTTTAATTTATTATCTTGGGAAGCAGGGCTCCATCTGATTGGCAAAATATATTGACATGCAGAGCTTGGCACATGGAACACATTTATCGCAGTTGCAACCTGAGATCAGCCAGCCTGTCCTTGTTAGCTGTCCCTAGGTCAAAGCTGGCTACCCAAGGTGACCAGGCTTTCTCTGTCAGGGCCCCGAGGCTCTGGAACTCCCTGCCTGACAAGATTAGACTCGCCAACTCACTACCGATCTTTAAATCACTGCTCAAAACATAGTTTTATAAGAAAGCATTTTTTGTAATTCTGGTACTACTGCGTTGTTTGAACTCATTTATTCCGTTTATCTTACTTTTATTGCAACCACATTTTATGTAGTTTCTTAAATATGACAGCTTTTGACTCTGCTGCTTATGAGAGTGGGTATTCAGTTTAGTTTAAAAAAGGCATAGAGGTAATGATGTTTGATCTACTGAGCGGGCCACATGGCTTTTATAGCACTGCCCTACAAGCCAGTAGCCAGTCAGATTTACCTTTAGCCTCAGCGTACCCTCTGGTTCGGCTTTTAACGTTATTCCGATTAAAAGGCTGAAACACGCCGAAGATTATTATTATTATTTTCATTATAACAACCAGTCTGACAGAGCTCAAATGTCATGGTCACACAACCGTTCCACTTCAAGTGGAATTGCGGCAAATCTGGTGATTTCTTTACAAAAACTCCCAACAAGAAAAAAAGAGGATAAAGGAGCTTGGTCCAGACCGACCCGATTAACAGATCAGCAGCAAGTGATGAAGACAAGCTTACACCTGGGGCTCTTCCTGTTCTTGTTATGAGAAACAGAGGTGACTAACTGGATGTGGTGTAAGTAATGTTTTTTGGTCAGAATGTCCTCACTCCATAGGTTCATCCTACTGTCACAAGCAACAGAGAAAGAGAGAAAGAGAAAACGAGAAAAAGAGAAAAAGAGAGCTGTTAAGGACAGCTTATACTAGCATTTAATTCAAATTCCCACTCATAACATTTACTGGGAATGGGGTTCGGGTTCGGGTTAGCCCTAACATACAGGAGACAGAAACACAGCCCTGTCTCCCCAAATTTGGCTCTTGGCAGCAGATGCCATCAACTGGTGTTGCAACTTGCTGGTAAAAAGCCTGGTGCCATTTACATTTTGGTGATGGGAATGTGAAACCCCAAAAGGAAAACACACACGTACACACGTACATAAGCACCCTCCCATCACAGTGTTGTTGTTTTACACTAAACGTGTTGTGTCCAACTCAAACCAAACCACACACAGTCTTCTTTGGACCCACAATGAACTCTTATCTGAACTTGATAATATGTCCCCAGAGGAAGCTCTTTGAAGTTGTGCAGGATCGGGTTGTCCAATAAACATTTTGGCTGATGTATGACCCTTTGCTCAGGCGACACTTTCTGGAGACATAGTTCAAGTACTTCAAGCAAATCCAAAGTTATGGGAAAAATAAATAGTTGGAGGTTACAGTCAAAGCAACAGTGCACATGTGCCATCATGCAACATTTACTGTATTTCTTCAGCTCTAATTTTTCCATTACAAAACTGAATGGATTTCATGTCCAGCTGGGAATAATACCGCTATTGAATAACACCTAGTACAACATAGCAGTATGTGCTACTCAGTAATGAGTCAGCTACACTGGCTCTTCCGCACCTTCCCCAATTCATAATTACTGCCAACAACAACATAAAATAATTGCAGTGCCAGATTTCATTTTTCAAATGCTCAACAGTAACATCATTTGTGCTCTTGAGTGTGTTTAATTTCAGCAAGGGCATGTTTAGCTTTACGGCGAAGCCTTCCCACAAGATTATTTGAGACGGCAGCAGCTGGTGCGCTGTAGTGAAGCAGGCTGCCCTCAATACCCTCATTTTCTGAGCAGACACCTGGCTCTAATCAGCCACAGGAACGCCATGTTAAGCCCAAGGCTACATTAAAACCACAAACAGCCTCATTCATGGGACCAAACCTTCCTATTAATGAAAACATATTCACAAACGAGTAGATCTTTTGAACGACTTGAAAAAGCGAGTTCTGTTATATAATTTACAAATTAGTTTCCAATGCTGAGGTTCCCAACGATAGCATTAACTTCTCTTTTTAGAGGCTGCAGATCATTTAAAGGTGTTTCTTGTATTTTTCCTCTTTGCCTTCCTTTTCATACATGCGGTCTGACACAACAGTTTTGCATTAGAGAAAAGTAAAATCTTTGAAACTGTGTTTATTCTACTGTGTGATGTACAATTTGGATTGAGGCTGATGCTTTGTAACAACTCAGTCTCAGTGTCATGTTTACGTACATATAACTGAGCTCAAAAAGTTCCACAAAGTGAGGTTTGCAGTTCAAGTTCAAGAGATATTGTTAAGTTTAATATACTTATGAATTGTACGTAATTGTCTGACTTCCTGATTGGTAAAGCACAAGTTATACTTACTGTGACATTTTTTAGCCAGAGCTGTGACATCAGAATATTAGCACATTCAAAATTATAATGCATACAAAATAAGACTTAGTTTGCCAAGGATCTCTAAGTGAAAATAACAGGACGGGATAAATGAGACAATGTGTTTCTCAAAATTCAACATGGAGTCAGAGATGAACCTGAGGATTCTGGGAGCTGGTTTTTTACTTGGCAGACTGGTGACAAACGTGCTGGAGTGAAATTTCAAAGGTCTAGTTGGGGACAAAAACAAGAAATTCAGTTTTGTTGGGAGCTGCAGGAAGCCGAGATATCCAGACACCGTTCTCACTAGTACATTTGTGCAAAGAGGACAGACTCCTTTGGCCCTCAGCTGTTTCACAAATTGGCAACATATAACAGTATCAGCATAACAACCATAAGAGACACAATTTTAACCTGAGGAATTTAAAATATCACCAAATCATTTTGAGAGACAACAGTGAAGCAGATGATGATCAATGGTTTTAAAAATAACCTTTGGTTATTCTAATTAGCAGCAGTTAGATGGGTAAGGTATTTGGTATGTGTATTAATCTTTCGAAACACCATCAACTTCCTCTGAGTTCAGTGAAGCATGGGGCCCTTCCGTCTGCATTAAGCTTGTCTACATTACATTTTACTTGATCAAATATAATCATTATCAGATCTTTGCATGAGTGGGGCTGAAATATCCAAACAACTTAACTAGCATTATTAAAACAACTAACAAAGTCATCAACTAGAGAACGCACAGACAAACAAGGCAATAAAGCAGCAGTGTGGCTCAATTCCGTCAGCATTGCGTAGCGCAAATGATAGAGACACAGAGAGGAGCAGTAAATTACTGAAACAGCCAGTAAAAACTGTAATATCAATTTACGGTCCCCTTGTTCCGATGGCTCAGTACCACCCGCTTGTCAACTTGCCAAATACAGTGCTATGATAAAAATGAACATATTTATTGACAATATTACATCATTATGTCATTAGTAAAGGTGATCTGCTTACAGTTCATGTTACCAAAAAAACATACTAATTATTTAGTTGTATGATTAAACGTTCTAGGACACAGGGTTAACACCTGATGACCTCATAGACTCACTCATATTCATGCTCATTAAACTTTGCCATGTTCCTTTATTTATGAAATGTCAGGGACCATCATTCAACCAGAGGGCTTAATTCAATTAGTGGCTGTAAAAGGAAACAGCAGTGATTGTGGATGAAATACAGAGAACAGGGCAGGTCAATTGTCTGCTCCATGCTTTGGTGAGAGCAGGAGTAAAGACAGCTTATAATCACATTGTTTGAAGGCAGGAGTTTGGTCTCATCAGTTCATTTGGCCCAGTAGGTTTAGGACTAAACAGCCTGACTCCAGAGCCGAGTGATGGGTCAAAACATAATGAAACAGGACTACTGAGCTTACATACGAATACTCACCCAACTTTTGGCTCATTTTACTGTGTATTGATAATTAAGACTGTGTCCACACTTTTCTGTTTTCATTTTAAAACAGTATTTTGATCCATCCAGTCAACTATTTAACTCCATATCAGAGGTCATTTCTGTCCATTCCAACACACCTTAAAAGCTATCACATGACCAATACATACTAGTCATGCTCATGCCAATAAACGGCAAACAGAATACTATTAATGTGGAACAAAATACTATAAATAAGGAACAGCAAGGGCAAAATTAAGACATGGGATTTGACTGATAGACCCAATGAGGGAGCGAATGTGATTGACTGCTTCCTTGTTTATTTTATTCTTTTCTTAAGTATGTATTTTTGATCACCCAGGTACGGAAGCCCTAAACGGACATGTGATCCTACACTTTATTTCCTCTGTTTTCCCGTGATAACGACTTAATTTGAGTTGTTATCTAGTGATAAATAACTTGGTATCACAAGATAAGTCTATATAAAGCCTATCATTACAGGAACTGTTGCATTCAGTGTAGCAATGTCCGATGAGCAAGATCTTGATCATCACATCATATTTTTCTTCAATCAAGGACGGACACAGGCCGAGATTGCTTTATGCCTTGCTTTTACATATAACCTATATATGAGTTTATAAAGCACAAAACAAATGCAGAAAGTCAAGTCATCCATCAGTTGTTGATTGACAAAATATTAGATCCTGATCTCAAATTAATTATTCTGTTATCTCGGGAAAACAAAGGTTCGTTATCTCAAGATAACGAGTTAATTATCTCGTTATCACGAGATAACAAAGGTTTGTTATCTGCAGATAACGAGTTAATTATCTCGATATCAGGAGATAACAAAGGTTCGTTATCACGAGATAACGACTAAAATTAACTTGTTATCACGGGAAAACAGAGGAAATATAATGTATGATTCCATGTCTGTTTAGAGCTTCCGTACCCAGGCTAAAATGCTTCCCCAGAGTTTTTATACTATAACACTAAAACGAGGCCAGCAGCATTTCCAAAATTCTCTACTTTAGGGATGAGAACACTCTGCGTGGTTGGCAGGCATAAATATTGTAAAAGGGATATGTTAAACCCTAAAATGGATTAGCCAAAGCATCCGAGGTGTGTAACTGCATGCAGTGTGTCAGGGTTTGACAGTGAGAAGGATCTGAACTCTCAAGCTTTTAACCACTTCTTCCATTCACCATGTCAATGCTTCTGCAAGTGTGCAAGTCTGTTTGTTCCTCACCTACACTTGTACTCTTCTCTGTGTCTCACCCCTCTCTAAGGAAGTCCTTGCTTTAATCATTTCTGCTTTCTTTGGTCAAATGAGAAAACAGATCATTTGAAGACAAAAGACTAATTGCAGCAAGGTCCTCTGGAATCACTGCACTTCCCAAAATCTGCCACTGTGACCAATAAATATAATCAATAAAATACAGATTACTGTATCAGGCATGTTCACAAATAATCACAATACGGGCTGCTGCACACTAGAGGATTTTCAACTCTTGATTGATTTTAAAAACTTGGTAGACCACAGACTGATTTAACCGATTTGTAATCTTATAATCTTCAGAACACAGACACTGGACGATTTGGCCAGAACGTCAGACCACACACTTGCCATTTGTAGGAAACAATCTCACACTGGCGATTCCAGAGACTTGAAATTTCACAGACCCTCATGATATCTTCTTTAATTTTTGTATGGCGGTTGGCAAACAACTTTTAGGCACATTACCGCCACCTTTTGAAATGGAGTGTGGAACTCTCGCATGATTAAACATTACTTCAGAAGAAAAACAAACAAGGGGGAAGGCCAACGTCTTGTTTTATGTTTTGCAGCTAAAAAAAAACACAACGATGGATGTAGTCATGGCTGAAAAGACGTATACATTTTGCAGTGCGAGCTGGACGTGAGTTGGAAATGTATTGTTTTTATTCACAGCTGTACAAGTACGAACCATCTGGTTGGTGTTTCTTCCCGCTCAGCTCTCTCTCTCTCGCTATTGCAGGTTTCTATTGGAGCCGATTATCATAAAAATCAAACATTTTTAAAATTTACAATTTGAGATCAGGGAGGCTCCGACTCAATCGGTAGCATTAAGATTATTTTGTAAACCCCTCACACTTCAGGATTATTTGGGCAGATAATCGGCACAGCAACAATGTGAGTGTGTGTGTAGAGTATGGGCACAACCTGTCTTCCATAAACAGTTGATATTGTCTGTCATGTGGGTGGGTGAGAGTGTATAGAGGGGTAAACCCACCACAGACTCTTTTTCTGCCAGGTAGAGCTGCATAATTACATTTAACTAACTTCCCCCCTCAAAAACAAAGCCAGTGATCCACCATGTGTGCTGTGCCTAAACACACTGTCTGACCTTCTCAATCTTTACTGTGTATGTCTCCCCCCCCAACCTTTCCAGGGCAGTAGAGTGACAAGCAGAGACGTGCAGAGCCCACTTCCCCTGCAGGAGAAGCAGCAGCGGCCAAAGAGTACTTCACTGTCGGCCTGCAAGTGACACATTCAATGTCTCCCTCAGACATGCCACGTTCTGCTCTGGTTAAAGAAGTCATTTTTGAACATCAGCAAACATTTGCAAAATGCACAAAACAAAGTGAATCATCACTGACATAAGCAACAGTTATTGGTGGATAAATATAAGCCTGATAAACACAGAATATTTGATGACAGCACAGTGAGAAATGGTCTCTTCTAAACGAACACTGTGGCAGACACTGCCCGTTCACTGCAGGAATGAGCTGCAGCTGCAGTCAACTGATACAGATGTGTTGTGAACACATGGAAAGTGAAGAAGGGACGAGAAAAACAAACAATGTGTTACTTAAAAAAAAACACGGGAAGTCAACAAACATCTGCAGCAGCATGAAGAGAGCAGCCAACTAACTAACTAACTAGTTACTAATAATAACACTCATCATAATAATGTACCTTTTGATTTAGGGTGCTGGATTAAATGTCCTGCTCGCCTCAGCTGAAGCCCGGGAAAGGGCCAGATGTTGCAAAAATAGCCGTAAACTTTGCAGCTGTTGTAATCCACGCGCCAGTGTCAGTGACTGACAGACAGTCGCTTCTCTGAGGAGTCCTGGTGTCGCTCCTGTCTCCTGCTCGGTCTCCTCTGCTGTCTCCTGCTCGGTCTCCTCTGCTGTCTCCTGCTCAGAGCTGTTCCTGTGAGGACACACTCTCAGCGATCAGGACGCGTTCAGGACAAAGTGGCAACCCACCGTGACGTCACCCATTGGTTTGCGAACTGCCGTTTTGAAGCAAAGGCTATAAGCAAGTATAAAGATGGACGACATGACTGCTCCACAAAAATTAAGCCAAAGCGTCTCATTCGCCACCTGGTGGCTGGCTGCAAGTGCTGCAGGTCATAAATGCTTATGTTATTATAATAATAATAATACATTTTACTTATAGGCGCCTTTCACAGCACTCAAGGTCACCTTACAAGGCAGGGATAAAACAGAACAAAAAAAAACAATGTATCAAAAATATCAATAACATTACGGGTGTCTGGTGAGAGGGAGATCCAGAGGCTGGGACCAGAGCGGCTAAATGCTCTATATCAGGGGTCTTCAACGTTTTTCAGGCCAAGGACCCCCAAACTGATGGAGAGATGGAGCAGGGACCCCCTACTATATATATTGTATAAAATAGTGTTTTATATTAAACTGGGCCTAGTGCCATGTATAAACATAGCTACCCTGTTATTGTGCATTCAATACTAAGCTATTCAAATAATACACAGGTTCATATATTCATGTTTTTATTATTGTGTGTCGCTGAATGTGTGCATTGCTGACTGAAAGATAACGTCTTCTGCCTCCATTTATCCGTTCGCTACATGTTGGATTCATGTTAATGTGTATTTAAAGACATTTAAATTTGTGGAAAAAAAATTGGTTGTAAAATTTGTTTTTAATTTAAAAAATATAAAAATGTGTCTAATCAAGCAAAAATGTCGCAACCCCCCTGCAGTACCTACTTGGACCCCCTAGGGGTCGCGGACCCCCTGTTGAAGACCTCTGCTCTAGATCCCATGTTGGTCAAGGGGGCAGGTGGTACAGTGAGGTGGATATAATGTTATGTTATGTTAATGGGTGGCAGCTGGACCAAAATAAAAAGTCAAAGATGGTTTCTGTCAGTTTACCTAGTTCTTATCACACTGGTGTAGGTTCAAGTTCTTTTTTCTTTTTTTTCTTTGGTAAATAAAATGTATATATTTAATGAATTATTTGATGCTATGAACACGTTATGTTTGTCAGCTGAGACTGAGTTGTGATTGCTCGAGCGCATGTTTCCACTGGATCTCATTCCAATGGCTCCATCCCCCATTCGCTACTGCACAGACTCTGTTTCCAAATGCGCAGAGTTTTTTCTGGATAGTGGGAGGAAGTGGATACACATCATCCATCTTTATATACAGTCTATGTTTTGAAGAGTTTGTATTTTTGCCAGTGCCATCTGGGCTTTTTGAAGCCGCACAATACCATATTTGGACTAGTGGGCGGAGCTGGAGAGGAGTGAAGGGTGGGTCTGAACTCTGACCTGCAATTGTCAACACCGTGCTCCCGACTGCATCATGGAAACTGTAGCTGCTCATACAGTTAGATTCTGTGATTGGAGGTAAACTATATAGCTAAGAGTGAAAGTAATCTAAATAGTTGTATACATTTCCACATTATATTTGATTCATTGTTTTGGTTTTGGTCAATTGAGAAAACTGTATTCAACTAGAGCAGGCAGTCTGGTTCAGTAAGAAACCCACTGCACACCATCAGCCCTGCGACAAACAGCACAGACACACAGTTAGTGACAAACTGGTGAACCTAGTGAAGCATTTAGAAGCCAAAAAGTCGGAAACTTCTCACACGAGTTGGTGGAGACCGGAGTAAAACCAAACAGAGAGAGAACAATGGAGTCAGATTTGTCAAGGGAGTAGAGAAACTACCCCAAATGAATTGAAATATTGCTCCATGTTTTTCTAAATGTGTAAACAGGCAGATGTTGGCTAACTGTCAAATCAAATTTAAGGTGATAATATATGGACATCTTGTTTTTCTGCCTAGAGTAGTAAATAAATAATTTTGCAGGTTTCAATCGAAACAATACTGATGGTTCAAAGAAAACTGTAGAATTTTTTTTGTGATGCCATAATATGAAAAATAAGTTCACGACAAACTGCCTATTTATAAACCTATAGTGAATAGTTAGTTATTATAACCACATGCAGGAACTTTGAATGTATATCTTCCACACTCGATTGCAACAAAAATGTGTAAAGTGTGACCTCTGGTGGATAAACTGCTAAACTACAAAGTTGATTCTCATGCTGAGGCAGACATGTGAAACAGAAACGGTTTAATCTGCACTCTGCAGTAGTCTCATATCCCCAAAAAATGTTTTCAATTTGCTAACCCCCCTCCCTTCATCTTTGTCAATTGTGGTCATGCTTTGGACATTGCTATATCTCTCCATTTATGTTAGACACAGTCTTTTTATGTCATCTGTTATATCTATTGCACTTTTGTCCGTCCATGTACCTCTCTCTGACGTTTCTACACTTTCTTTCCTTTTAAAAGGTTTTTTGGTAGTTTTCCCTCTAGTTGATGGTTAAGGGCAGAGGGTGTTGCAGCTTGTTAAGCCCTATGAGGCAAATTGTGATTTGTGAATATGGGCTATACATATACAATTTGAGTGGCTGGTTGGTTGGTTGATGGATTGAAAAGAAAGAAAATTGTATCAGGGCAGGGCTATTCAACTTCAATAGCATGTGGGCCAAATAGGAAAATCGCTGGGGGTTCATGGGCCACCCAGAATATTTGTCAACTGGTGGCTACAAATAACTTTGTAGATTATTATGAAATAAACTAGGAACATAATTAAATTTTTTTCAGACAGCAACCAGTCTATACATACAAGAAAGCTGTGGTTATAAGGCTTAATGTACAAAGATTACAACACATTTGGTAACAAATTTGGCCATAAAAGCCAAAATGTGTTGCCTCTGGTACATTCTTATGCCAATGTTCCCTCATAAACACTAATCTTGATTATTGCATATTTTTAGTTTTCTACCTGATTGTTGACATGCAGTGAATTACTTAAAAGGAAAATTAGGAATTAGAAAATTAAGAATGAACATTCATTTTATGTCACACAAAGCAGGAGCAAATGATTCAGTGACAACATAAACCACAAATGTGATGTGGAGAAAACATATTGTGTATATATAGGGGTATCTTAGTACCCAACTTTAAACTGTATTTTAAGGTTGGATCTGTATCTGTTACCTTTTGTCACTTATTAAATTGATTTGATAGAAATACCTCTGCCCCATGGCTCAATATTGAGAGGAATGTGATTGACCCAAGTCCATTAAAAACATTTGTTGACAGATCTTTCTGCTAGGGAATGTAAACTTAAATATGGACATTAGTACAACCACAGAAGAAGTAGTTTCCAGGAAGCTGCCTTTGAAATCAAAGTAACGTGTGAATCAGTTGGTTTCGATGAAAACAAAAGGAAAGCCAGAGTACAGTTTTACCGTCATTCTTTGTATTTGGAATATGGCTGAGACATGTATCACATGGCGATGCTGCACACTCCGTACAGCAGAGGGCGAAATGCAGCTTATAGCTAACATTAGTTACAGTCGACGAACAACTAAAGAAGACATCAGCCTTCCTATGAAAAAGTGATCAGTTGTACACAGAGTCTGGACACCGCTCACACGGGACGCACTGCTGTCTGTAGCTTTCTGTCCATGACAGTAACCAGGAAGAAACCTTTCGATTCGCCTTCTGCTTTACTCGGCCAATCAGCAGCTAGCATTAACTGTTAGCCCTTAGCGTTAGCACATCACGGACTAACCGTTAACTCATTGGAGTGAGGAGCAGTGGGACAACAACAACAACAACAACACCAAGGCCTGTGAGTATTAGACATGGGTTAGTTTACCTTACCTCCATAGCCAGGTGTAGTGTTGTTAAAGTATGTGGCTTATAGTTTACATTGTGACGGTGTCATCAGCTGTTTGTGAGACGCAGTCAGGAGAGGAAGATGTCGTCGGGAAGCTAAACATACCGTCCCTGTCATTAAGAGCGGCTGGTATGCGGTGAAAAGTGCATGAGGATAATCTTTTACTAACGTGCGCGTTTGTTACGCTGTCAGACATTAGCTACGCAATTTACGGTAACGCTCCACCCCCTGCCCACACCCACAAATACAGCGCCCATGTTGCTTTCAGTAAACAGTATACAACACAACTGATTTCACTACTGTAGACTATCACTAAAGCATCCAGTAAACAGTGTACAACAGAACTTACTTCACCTTTTTGTCGATATTTTGACAGTCAGAGCAGAGGGCTGTTGATCCATGGACATTGTCATGAAATAAATGTTGTTAGCACTTTACCCTAAACATGAATTAATTACTACTACTTGCCCCCCCCTGGCAGTGATGTTTTATTTCCTACACATGGTGTTAGAGATGTTCTTTATTTCAGGCAAAGTGCCCCAACTTCAGCATAAAACCATTTGGGGCAATCTGAAATCACAACAGAACTATGAAAATGAGTAAATAAATTGTATTTTAATATATTGTCACCCTCTTAAACTAATGGCCCAAGTCATTTTTTCAGGTTTTTCAGAAAACACAAATTTACCAAATATTGAATATATGATATTTATTAATAATTTCACTCAAAAAGGTTATGACAATAGATGACTATTGACATACTAATAACAATGTCTGTCAATTATGTAACATAAGAGGAATAAATGAGCAATTTTAAACCTTCAACTCTGTCAACAATAAAGCATAACTAACTAACTAACTAAACATAATGCTGGGGAGGCATGTGCATCTCCTCAGTTCTCCCTCCAGCTCTTCTTTGCTGGGTTCTGGACTGATGCCTATTAATGTGGCAAATTGTCAAAGAAGTGATGACACACAACGGGCATGACGTGTTTCATTGACTGGAGGTCCTGGAACTTTCTCTCCTTGATTGGCAGAGCACATGGAAACATTCTTATCCATGCTATCAGCTCATTTGGCACCTGTACCCTTTGTGGCAGTGCTTCCCACGCAGAGTCCTCTGAGAAGGACAGCTTGAAATGGACCTCGCATTCACTGCTAAACTGAAGAGCCCGCAAGTGATGCACAGTCAGATCTCCAGCTTTTTGCCTGGTCTGATGCTAATGAAGTAAGATCCATTCATTTTCAGGAACTCATCATGCTTGAGCACCTTCACATGGTAAGGGGATGGCCTGATTCTTGCAGTCTGGAGTATGATGACGTAGTGAAGTCGGGGTGAAGTTATCCGTAACTATTTTGCGTTCAATAGTACTATGCATGCTGTCACACTCCATTTGTGTGTGCCCTGCAACAAGGTATTTCTGTGTTTGACTTTGATCTCCTTGAGTTTCTGGATGGTCCTGGTCACACCTTCAAAGGATGGGGTATAGTCTGGATCGCTTATGACATCATCATCATCAGATATATCCTCTTCATGGTGTGGATGTGCCTGCTTGGCATCTTCAACAACATCAACGGGAGTGTTTAAGGTATTGTCTGCTCCATCTGAAACAGAGTCTTGGCCTGGTACATGCTGCTTCATCTCTTCGACTGCCCCATTGTCATTTTCAGTGGATGAGGCCTGATCGGTATCAGAATTGTCAAGTGCATCTCCTACCAAAAAGGAAAAACATTTCAACCCTTTGAGGTGTACAGTCACAAATGTGTGATCCTTCTGAAAAACATTCATTGCCTCGTGGTCACTTGTATTAAGCTACATCAGGGATCCCCTAGGGACGCACAAGCTGTTGTAAAGAGGATCCTTTGTAATTTTTTTGTTATACACATACTTTCTAGCTGTTAGATTACAATACGGTATTCAAATCTTTCTTAATTAGATCATGTAATGTGGAAAAAATGAGACAAAAACTGTAGATGAAATATTGTTTGAAAAGACAGAAAAGAGTTAACAGAATGCCTATCACTTGTAACAGCCACAGATTCTGGAGCTTTTCCACTCTTTGCTAAATGCTAGCTTCATGGACCTAGCTATTTTGCTGACTAAAATGCTGACTAAAAAGACTGAATAAAAAGACTAAATAATTATGCAATATTTATAGCCTAGCCTATATTATTGTAAACCTCATCACTTACCAATAGGGGACGAGCCCTGAATCATGGAAATAACTTCTGCGGCTTGGTAGATTTTCATTCTATTTGATGCAGCCGCCATCTTGAAAAGCTTGTAAAATTGCCTAAGTCACATTGTCTTTTGACTTAGGCAAAATAAAATGGCCTAAGTCACACTCTTGACATAGGCCATTATTCTACAGGGGTAGAATCCCATGATCTGTTCAACTGAGGATGTAGGCGATTTTACCAGAGGTGGCCAGCATCATGAGGAGATGATTTAGGCAAAAAAAATTCATTTTTGTCAAAAAATAACTTAGGCCATTATTTTAGGAAGGTGACGATATGCAATGAACAGTTGCGGAGGTCTAAGATTTGTGTTACTTCTCAGTGTGCTATGCGGTGTCGTCATGTTTTCCTAACTCTCTGTAAGTCGTCAGGGGCGGCTCCTGTAGTGCAGTGGAGGGGCAGGAGGGAAAGCCAGTAGGCAGAGAGAGGAGCAAGACGCAGAATGCCTCTGTTCTTCAGGAAGAGGAAGCCCAGCGATGACTCCCAAAAGAGACTGGAATATCAGCTGTGCCGGGTAAGCAGTATGTGTCCACCAGATAACCTCCAGTCACTGCCTCACTTAGCAGCATTTTTTTGTGATTAGTTTTATGAGATTATATTTTTTTCATCCATGAAAATCTATCACCAAAGCACAGAGCTTTTTTATAACATTTTAGTTCACATAACTATTGCCTTTATCTCTAAATAATAGGACCTCTATTTCAAACAAACCCAGTAATTCTGATTCCTTGCTCCTCAGTCTAAGGAGGCGGGTGCCGATGACATCCTGGACATCTCAGCTTGTGAGCTCTCAGATGTGAGTATGTGACTGTGAACAGTTGTGAGACAAGCATTACTGATTGCAGTAAAGAACAAAATGTGGTCTGAGAGATGGGATCTCTTCGAGCTGTCCACTTGTGATAGGATCACCCAGGATGGATGGTTAATACCAGGTCTGAATGGAGTCCGGTCAAACATATGCAAAATATAAGTGGCGAATCTTCACCTCCGGTTCACTTCCTATCCATGCGAGCTAGGAGGCCAAAAAATTGTTCGTTCCTGGGGCAAGGCAAACCGCAGCTTGGCTTTGAGTGGATTTGAACTTTAGTGAACTTTGACCGGTAATATTCACATTTACTAATGTGTGACTGGGCACTAATATTGTGCATGTATATGTGTCCTGGGGTCTCATTTATAAAACAGTGCATGGGATTCACACTAAAAGTGTACGTGTGCACAAAAGCCGGAAATGGCTTACGCACAAGAAAATTCAGATTTATAAAACCGTGCGCACGCACACCTGAACGCAATGTTCACTTTATAAATCACAGTCCACCTGGAAACGTTCGTACGTGGATCTGCCTTCAAGTCCGCCCTGCACACGCCCACTTTCAACCATAAATGGTCAATGCAAAGCACGTCATGAATATTAAATTGTGCTGCTGACCAGTGGGTTTCCACGGCCAGTCATGACAGAGTCACGGCATCAAGCGATGAGAAGAGGAAGCAAAACTTTCTGAAACTGACATCGAGGTGTTTGTTACTGATGTGGAGGTGAAGAGCGATTTTATGGGACAGCAGTGATGTCACTAATAAAGACAATACACTGATACTCTGCTGCTGCTGCTGTGGATAATACAATGTGTGCCCCAACTTCAGCATAAAATCATTTGGGAAATCTGAAAAGTTCAATGCAGCACTAAAGTAGCTGTAGGGAACGGAAAATATTGTTTATCCTTCTAAGTGTTTCACATGAATTGATTTATTTGTGAGGGGAGCTGCTTCCACCACATATTGATTATCTCTTCAAAATCTTTTCCATTTAAGTTTATTGTAGAGCTGCATGCAGCACAGTGATATGCTCAGCCCCTCTCTCTTCCTTGATTAATATGAACATAGTATAAATACATATTGTATGTTTTTAATGAATGTATAGATGTTTGATATGGTTAAGTGGGTGTGTGCCCTTATTGGTATTTGGACAGTGCATACACTATGGAAAAAATCAAAAGTCACCAAAGAGCCGTTGAAGCCGACTGACAGCTGATCCAGCTGAAACAAAATGTCCAATCATATGACGGTTCATAGGAGAGAACAAAAAGTGATTCCTTGCATCTTAGTCCCTCCAACTGAAGATTCCATTTTACACATTACTGCTGCATCTGCAACAGAAACCCTAATAAATTCTGTATTTATTAGTGTGTGGTTAGTTCTACAGATGATGACATCTTAGGTGTGCTCTGTTGCAGGTTCCCTCAAGTGCCTTTTCCATGTGCAAGGTTCTACAGAAGAAGGTAAGGATACACTGTGCAGCTGCAAAGTTACTGGCTATGTATTTGTTATTCACTGTATGTAATAAGTACTTTATTACTAATATCGGTGTCAGTTTATGTGGTTGACCAGTCAGACAGACATTTCCTCTGTTGTTCTCCTACAGGTCTTTATCCTCCACAACAATGAGCTGAAGTCAATGCTGCCCAAAGGATGTGACATCCGTTCCCTGGCCACTTTAAAGGTAGTGTAAACTAGACACAAGCATGATGAGAAATGAAAGAATATGACAGTGTTGTATGATTTACAAACTCCACACAGAGCAGGACCTCCTTTCTAATAGTCAACTTTTAAGCAAACATTTAATGATAGAAAATGTACAATATTTTAATACATATAGATTTATATATTTATATTTGGATAAAAAAATCCCTGACCAATGCCAGATCAATGAATTAAGCATGAGTGACTCAGTCTGTCTGCCTCCAAAGGTTTTGGATCTGCATGAAAATAAGATCATATCGCTGCCAGAAGACATTGGGAAGCTGGTTTCACTGCAGGTAACGTCATTCTGAACTTGACTCATGATACGAAGAGAATGAATGTGAACAAATGTTGCTCAGCTGCTTGCGGTCATTTTGTGTCCTGTCAGATTCTGAATGTGGAGAAGAATCGTTTAAAGGTATTGCCAGATTCCATCGGGGACCTGAAGCTTCTGCAGACACTCAATTTGAAGGGTATGATGCTAACTGCTTGTTTGTCCACTAGTGAGAGTACACAAGGCCATGTACAAGTGAAATGACATTGGTTATGTTATTTTTTTGTTTAGTTTATTTTGTTAATTTCAGTGTAATCCTAAAACTATTTTACAAAACAAAACCATACACTTTTAAACATTCCCTGAATAAAAAAGGAGCAAGAAGAAGAAACAAACTTTTACCTGTCCCTTACATATATATATATATATATATATAACATAACAATACATTTATCAATTGCTATCATCATAACATACTTTATCACTTTGTATATAATAGGTAACTTTCTCAGTGAGCTGCCGTCATCAGTTGGCTCTTTGAGCAGTCTGCGCTCCCTGGACCTGAGTGATAACAACTGTGTCCAGCTCCCCAAACCTCTGGCCTACATCCGCACGCTAGAGGTGTGTGTTCTTGGACGCACATTTGCAGAAAGATGTAAATCTAGATATGGTTTTACACAAACTGTGTGTGTGTGTGTGTGTGTGTGTGTGTGTGTGTGTGTGTGTGTGTGTGTGTGTGTGTGTGTGTGTGTGTGTGTGTGTGTGTGTGTGTGTGTGTGTGTGTGTGTGTGTGTGTGTGTGTGTGTGTGTGTGTGTGTGTGTGTGTGTGTGTACACTGTGACAGAGCTTTACACTTGATGCTGCCATGATGACCTACCCACCTGCATCTGTGTGCTCAGAAGGCACAGAGAGCATTCAACGCTTCCTATGCACAGGTGAACAAACAAACACACACACACACACACTTCATAGTCTGTGTGGTTTTTGACTTAAGATCATTATTTTCCTTATGCTATTTTTAGTTGATAAATAACTTATAATTGCAGTTTTAAGATATATCTGCCTAGTGAAAACCAATTTTCTCCAACAAAAAAAAATTTCATATATAAGCAATACAATATATATACACTCACTGGCCACTTTATTAGGTACACCTTGCTAGTACCGGGTTGGACCCCCTTTTGCCTTCAGAACTGCCTTAATTCTTCGTAGCATAGATTCAACAAGGCGTGGCGTTTAAACGATGCTCAATTGGTACTAATGGGCCCAAAGTGTGCCAAGAAAATATCCCCCACACCATTACACCACCCCCACCAGCCTGAACCGTTGATACAAGGCAGGATGGATACAAGGCAGGATGGATCCATGCTTTCATGTTGTTTACGCCAAATTCTGACCCTACCATCTGAATGTCGCAGCTGAAATCGAGACTCATCAGACCAGGCAACGTTTTTCCAATCTTCTATTGTCCAATTTTGGTGAGCCTGTGCGAATTGTAGTTTCCTGTTCTTAGCTGACAGGAGTGGCACCCGGTGTGGTCTTCTGCTGCTGTAGCCCATCTGCTTCAAGGTGAATGTGTTGTGCGTTCAGAGATGGTATTCTGCATACCCTGGTTGTAACGAGTGGTTATTTGAGTTACTGTTGCCTTTCTATCATCTCGAACCACTCTGCCCATTCTCCTCTGACCTCTGACATCAACAAGGCATTTTCGTCCACACAACTGCCGCTCACTGGATATTTTCTCTTTTTCGAACCATTCTCTGTAAACCCTAGAGATGGTTGTGCGTGAAAATCCCAGTAGATCAGCAGTTTTTGAAATACTCAGACCAGCCCGTCTGGCACCAACAACCATGCCACGTTCAAAGTCACTTAAATCCCCTTTCTTCCCCATTCTGATGCTCGGTTTGAACTTCAGCAAGTCGTCTTCACCACGTCTAGATGCCTAAATGCATTGAGTTGCTGCCATGTGATTGGCTGACTAGCTATTTGGGTTAACAAGCAATTGAACCGGTGTGCCTAATAAAGTGGCCGGTGAGTGTGTATATGTATATAATATAATATAAAGTTTTATTTGTATAGCGCCAAATCCGACAGGTTTGACAACAGACTTGTGGTGGATTCCTTGGTTGATGTGCTTTTCAGAGCTGGGAGAGGAGTACTGCCCACCATCCCAGTACCTCCTGCCAGTGCTGGAGAATGACTGTGACAAACAGAACTGTGACGAGTGGGATGGTTTGGAGGAGGCCTGGAAGGTACGTGAGGTACATGTGTATGGCTTACTGTAGAGCTGTTAACATGGACCTATACTTTATTGCTGCTAAACTGCTTTCTGTTGTCAGACTGTTATTTAAACTTTCCTCACTTTCTGTTGCAGAACAAATTCAGTGACTACGAGAAGAGAAAGGTGTGTGACTCCACTTGCCTCAATAACCATCAGATTTCAATCTGATAGTAGTTTTTCAGGTTGTGAACATGGGTAATTTTGCTTTGTCCCGTCCTGTAAACTAAATATAGCCTAGACAAGTCCCCTTCCTCCAGCACAATAATCTTTTGTGATTTTTATGATTTTATCCACCAACAAGACAGGTCTCATTGCAGACATCAATGCCACACAAGCTGGCAATGGTTGTATTAAGGTGACAGAGAAAACAGTAAATGAAACTTCACACTTGTGCTTAAAGCTGCACCTATCTTGTATATTGTGAGAGTTGCCACTTGTGGTGACAGAGCCTCAGAAAATTATAAACAAATGTGCAGTTTCCTCCAGCTCTACGCAGCTTTTTAGCATCTTTAAGCCCAGTTTTTGGTTTCAGTCTTACTGCACTCATCAGCAAGGACTGCAGCAGCAGGCACCTGTTTGCAGTAAGAACACTGTGATAAACCTTCTACCCCATATCCCAGTATGTATTTACACAACAAACAAGCAGCAATAAACTGATAGGAGAAGCTGGTAGCCATCTCATCGGTGACTCTCATTGGACCAAACTGAGAGCAGTTTGGTCTTATAATTATATCTGCCCGTGTAGTTGTATGTTTGTTGAAAAGGCAATTGCATTCACACTTGTGTTCAGCGTGGTCACAATGCATCTCTGACCACCTCAGAGTGATGGTTTCACCGATCAGATCACAACCTGTCCTCTACTGTATGTGTCTAGGGTGCATTCACACCTTTACTTTCATATGGTCAAGCTCAATCTGAACACCCAAAACACATTTTGCAAGGGAATACACTTCAGGTACCAGCTTGTAAAACTGTGGTTGTGTGTTCGACGGATGATGTTTTTCAAGCCAGATTGAGTCAGTAATGTCAAAGTGATATGAGGTCTGACAGAGATTACCAGCTTGGACATTACTGATGATACTGTAGGGATCTGAAGTGCAAAGTTGAATTATAATGTGATAATTATATAATTCTCCTCAGAGGCTTCTTGGTTACTTATTATTGATATAGTCCAGACTGGAACTATTTGGAGAACAATTTTTTTGGTCTTCAGGCTCACAGAAAGACTCAAAAGTAAGAATACATAAAAATAACCTAACAAAATTAAAACGGCCATAAAATAATAAATAAAAGAATCAAAATGCTCAAAGTCAAGCAAGACCACCCATTACAATAATAAAACCTAGAATTAGGTTAAATCAGGGAATACAGTGCAATACAAGTACATTTTAAGCTCTGATTCAAAGTAAGCTGCCATATTTCCATGGGCAGGGTTCCACGGAACACCTTGGAGCTCTTATTTCAAAATCTCTGTCTGGTACAGTAAAAGGCCCCTGCCAGAGGATCTCAAAGTGCGAGCAATGTTGTATGGCGATAAAAGATGCGCAAAATACTTTGATTAAGTGCTTTGTAAGTAATCAAAAGAACTCTAAAATCAATTCTAAAACATACTGGAAGCCAGTGTAAAGAGGCTAAAGCCGGACTGATGGGTTCCAACCCGTTTACTCTGGTTAAAAGCCTGGCAGCTGAATTCTGTACAGTGTGAAGACAGTCTACAGATTTTCAGTATGTAAGATTTAGGTGAAAGGGATCTATTAGCAGAAATTTAATATAAAATAATCCTTGTGATGTTTTCACTAGAGTTTAATCATTTAAATTTTAAGAATGTTTTTTTTTTCTTTACCCTAGAATGGGCCCTTTATATTTAAATACTTTGTATTTACATCAGGAGAGGGTCCTCTCTACGGAGGCCGCCATGTTTTTTACAGTAGCCCAGACTGGACCAACTAAACACCTTTTGAATAACTGAAGGCTACGACAGGTTCTCTTTCGTGTTTGAAAGGGGAGGGTGAGGGGAGGGGTATCTAAATCTGACAAACTGAACCTTTAAGGCATGTATAAAGGCTGTTGCAGTATTCCAGGCAAGATGAGATAAAAGCATGTCAAATAGTTTCTGTAACATAGGGCGAATTCTGACAATGTTCCTTAGTTGATTTAAAAACATGTTGGTATAAGTTTAATGTCATGATGCGCAAAACTTTAATTACAATCAAATTTAAGTAGACAGGTCTCCAGTTGATGACAGTACATGACTACTGGGGCAATTACAAGAATTTCAGACATCCTGTTTCTTACATCCACAAGGCACTACTGTAAAGAACTCATCCTACTGAGTGGGCTTAACAGGATGATAGAGCTGCATAAAGAAATGAATTATAATTGGTCCAATAATTGACGCCTGAGGTATCCCATACTTGACAGTAGCAAGTGAAGTGATGTGATTATTAACAGGTATGCAGAATTTCTGTCTGATATGTAGGATTTGATCCAATTCAGTGCAGTAACAGTCCATCCCACCCATTTCCTCAGTCTATCCAATAAAATGCAACGATCGTCTGTATCATAAGCAGCACTCACATCAAGGAGTATGAGAATAGAACACATGCCAGCATCATTGGTCATTAAAAGGTCATTAGTACCTTGAAGAAGAACAGTCTCTGTGCTGTGATGCAGATGGAAACCAGACCGGATGATTTAACAAATGCTATTTCCTTCCACACCATCAAGGAGCTGCTTAGCCACAGGAATATAAGGTTACTTAGAACTTGGTCTGCAGTTTGAACAGTTGAACATGAGCAGTTTTCAAATAGTCTGGGATGCAGCCAAGGGATAGAGAGCTGTAAGAAATGGAAAGCAATCAGGGCCCGATTGTTTCAAATACATCAATAAAAAGCTTTGTATGCAGAATATTTAGTGGACATGAGGATACCTTCACGTGAGACATTATTTTCAAAATTTTGGTTAGGGAAACTGGGATGAACTGTTTGTCAATGAAATGCAAACAAGGCGTTATATTGACCCTGATGGACTCCACTTTATAAAGTGTGTTAAAGATTTGTCACAATCAGCATCAGAATTCAACAGGTATATTTTGAGGTTTGGGATTTATTAATCAGTGGACTTGAATAAAAACCTGGTATTGCGTTGATTAAAGAAAGATCTTGAGTCTTTCACCAGTGTATTATAGTGTTGAATAAGTTCCTTCATAGCCACATACTGTAGTGGACCGGAAGACCAGTTGTCTTCCATCTCCTTTCTGCCTTTCTGCTCTCTTTTATAGCGATGAGTGCTCAATTTATTTAGGGTTGCAGTTTACAATTTCCTTCAATTTTGGTCTTAAGTGGAGAAATAATCACTGAAGAGGTCTACTTAATCATTTAGGTGTGGAGTTGTCAGGGTTTCTACAGTGTACTGACTCAAAATTGCACAAAACCTTGAGGCGTTTTGTTATAGGTAAAAATAATACATTTGTGGTCAGAAATGGCAATGTCCAAAATCAAATCAAATGTGACCACTTGTATGTATGACAGACATATGCTGTACAAAGATAAAAGAGTCAATAACATAAAAAAAAATACTGGCAAACAAATTGGTGGGGTCATTAATGTTGATGTTAAAATCTCCTCAAAGAACAACTTTGTTGTGGTTTATCACAAGGCTAGATTAAGAAAAAATAAGGGGGAATGGTAAATTAACACCACAAGGACCTTAATGATAAAATCTCAAAGGAAGAAAACTCGGGGGGGTAGATGTTTGATTAAATTTGAATTTATTACAATTCACAAGTCCACTCCCAAGTCCATAACTCCTAAATCGGTTAAAACAATCATAAAAAGGGGGCAGAGTTCAACGAGGACGCTGCTGTCATTGGGGTGTAGCCAAGACTTGGTTAAAAACAAAAAGTACTGATTTGCAGATAAGATTAAGTAATTTAAAACAAAAGTTTTACAGGAGAGTGACCTAACATGAAAAAGTGCCCGTCTAGGGGGTTACACTGGGCAGGTGATAGTGTCCGAATCCTAACCAGATTATTTTCTGTGTCCATGTGTGTTCCGTTTGCCAGATCTATGTGTAAAAATGTGGGTGATAGAGACGGACTGAGCTGGTGCTGCTTGTTGCTTGCTTTGTCTGGCCGAGATGTTCGAATTGTTATTAGATGGTCCAAGCTGGGTAGAGGGTGTATCTGTGTAGGTGGAACCATAGTAATAGGAACTAAGTCAAGGGTGACATCAATCGCCTACCCATCAGTCAACACTGGAGTAGTGGATGGTCGTGCGAAATGTTTCTTGAACAGCTGTTTGTTGTTTCAGTGGCAGTTTACACACAGAATTGATCAGAGGAGATTGAGTTTGTATTTTGCTGGTTGAGCATTTGAGCAGCTGCAGTACAAGATAACAGCAAAGCGTGTGAATGCAATATATCGACACTGACATGTTTCTCCATTCTTCAGGATCAGAAGCAGCAGGAGAAACTGGCCTTTGAGCGGCACCTCGTAGAGAGGCAAAAGGAACATACCCAGCTTGTGCTCATGAACACCTCCCACAAGGAAAACGTACTCAACTCAGTTCGACAGGTACACTACATAATCTGTGTGCAGTTTATGAGTCGTGCTCTCCTGTTCATAGTCTGTGCCCTCAGATGCTTGCACTCAAACAACTTTGAGCGAAAAGCACAACAAACATGTCACATAATAAAAAGGGTGAAAAACCCAATGCACAACACAAAATAAGGCACACCTAAGTTTATGTTTAAACCCTTTAGTAAGCAAATCCCATGAGAAGATCAAAACCTGTGTCACATTTATTCGCACTGAAGACAATGACAAATTGAAAAATAATGTCCAAAAATGGCTCTATAGAGCTCTATGGCACTGAATTAGGCTTTTTTAGGATATTCACACAATACAAACAACACATTCATTGTTGTTTTTATTTTTATCACAGGATTTGTAACAAAAAAACTAAATTTATATACATATATTTACATGGGTATTGTTTTTGGTATGTTTTATAGTCTATTGTGGAGTTTTTGTTTCTACTTGTGGCTGTTCTCTGTTGGAACTACCTTAATGGCCTGATACCTGACGCTAAACCAGCTATTGACAGGGAAGAAGAACAAAAAGCTAGTCAGCTAGTCTCAAAGTACCCACTGAAGTTACTACCACTTACAGAGGTCTTTCTAATCAGTTCCTTTTAAAAACAGGTTTCTGTTGATTTCAGACTTTACACATTAGTGTATTATATGTCTGATATGTAGGAGCAGGAGCGTTTGGAGCATGGAGTCAGCCAACAGCAGAGGGCTCAGGAGGCCGAGAGGCTGCTGGTGCTGGAAAAAGTGAGACAAGCTGAAGACGGCATCAGCAGCCGTATCAGCAACATGCTGATGGACAACCAGCGGTAAGACCTGACAGAAGTGGCTGTGTTTGCTTACAAAAACAGGGTCCACGGATGCATCTCTGCTGACTACATTTTATTTATTTCTGTCTTTCCAGGCAGAAAAAGAGCACAGAGTTTCTTCAAGCCATGGAGGAAGATCGGTAAGTGGACAGATGGATATTACAGCAAAAAGATACAGAAGGAGACAATCGCACACATGGCAGCATTCACTTTCAAGATTTACTATGTGTACAGAGCACTTTGCATGTAAGTCCTTTCCAGGGAACGGAAAATAAAAATGCAGGGTCGGCACACTGGAAGCTTTAAAATCTTACTCTTAAATAAGACAAACTTTGACACAACACACAGTGAAAAGATATTCAAACTTTCCTTGGGTGAATCTGAGCTTAGATGGCAGTACTTGTATAAGGTAGTTTGTGAGCAAAGAACTACACCACCTTACAACCACAAGTCAAGTTTTTTCAGTTCCAACAAATCCAACAGAGTGAGACATTCTAGTTGTTCTTTTCTCATCACTGTAGAAACGTTCTGTTTTTGAACCATGGCCTACAGTGTTTGAATCAACAAATAAACTAATGTCTTCAATCTTCATGGTAAAACTAAAAGACCAAAGCAGCACTGGCTTGAGTGAAATGTTTATTGGATAGATGAAAATTTGATTTGGTTCAGACGTTCATGTCCCCCTCAGGATTAATTATGGTGATGGAAATTTAAACCTGTCCAGCATTTTTGTATCAGCCTCGGCTGTACCTTGAGATGAAGAACGTGGTTGTGTTGGTCACATGGTTTCATGCTGATGTAAGAATTTTGCTCAGAGCATGTGACAACCTCAGGTCTGCTGATGTAGCTTTCTAAACTGGAGTTTAGGGGTATCATTGTGTATTGCGGTCTGCCACAGTGTCTAATCTGATACTTGTTTCCAAATTTGACACACACGCACACACACACACACTACATTAGTTGTGGTAAAGGAATTTAATTATATTTTTTCTACATTTCACAATGGTTTTCTTTTCAGCCATCTAGCACCGTGTTTACTGGTATAAACCATTATTATAAAAATGTTGACTCCCCATACAGGATCCGTATGGAGCATCTGACTTCCATCACACAGGAAGAGGCCACTTCACTGAGGAAGAGGGAGGTGGCAGGTGAGCAGCTTGTCTGTCAAACCTTCACTTACATTTGGAGCAGCTGTTTATTAGCGTGTTCATCAACACACTAACAAATCTTTGTTGTTGGTAATAATTGATTTCTCAAAACAATGTATACACTCAGTTATAGTTACATCTAGCTAAAACGAATGCAGTCTAATAAACCTTTATGTAGTTTGTTCACTTTCTAATGAAATCGTATAGAGACGCGTTTATTCAACTGTATGATCATATGGAGAATGGAGTGTGCGGTGCTGTTTTACTCTGCCTTACACAGAGAGGGGTTCCTGTTATCTAACCTGGACATGATAATAGAAACACTGGTTTGTTTAATGAAGTACAACTCAATAGAACCACAAACTGTGTCAGTTTGTGAAGTGAGCACCCATCATGCTCTCATCTGCACCCTGTGTGACAGGCACACAGACACCACTGGTTATTGTATCTAGGTTATGCGCACAACTAGCAGTTGGATTGAATGTCAATACCATTCTCTCTCTTCTCTTTATTTTTCTCTTCATTCTCCCTCTCACCTTGGCTCGGTTTCGTAAATTGTCTCCACTCCCTGTATCTGTTGTTTCAGCTTAAGAGCCTGCTACAGATTCGTTTGATTGCAACTTGATTTGCAGCTGCGCCAATCCTTTTACAGTGCCAAACAACCTCTTTGTTTAATCAAGTGTTAAAATCTAAAAAAGCTTCCTCAAAAATCCAGTATGCGCCAAACTCTTTACAAGCTCTTAATGTTAACTTCTTATTCTTTGTCTCGTTGTATTCTCTCCCTATTCTTCCTTCACACAATGTTTTCTCTTCCTCCAAAATCTTAATCTGCTCATCCCCTCTCTTCTTTCTCTGTTTTTGAAGCGGCCATGCAAAAGATGCTGTCATACACCTGTGCTATGAACCTCCTTCAGGAAGCCAGTGACTGTCGCAGACAGAGCCTGGTCTCTGAGGCCAATAGAAGGTCAAACCCCCAAAACACACCAGATATCAGATCTGAGCAGATGTATGGTAACATGTGGACCTAACAGATCAAACATGTTGTAAACTTCCTGTGTGTTTCATCTTTCCTTGTTCTTTAACAGTATGGAGAATTTGGACAAGAGGTTCGATAAGATGCTGTCCCTCCAAGCTTTGGACAAGTCTAAAGCCATTGCTCACATCTTGCAAGAGGTATGTGATGCCTGACATTTTCCTGAATCTAACTTGGTGTGAGTCAGAGTTGTGCCTTGTTTCTGCAGCCAGGCTCAATGACCTGTAATGAACTCCGCTTGTTCTCTGCAGGAGGAGATGCAGAAAGTTGCGTTCCAGGCATTGCAGTTGCAGAAAGATGCTGTACACGGCTACATCCGCAACGAGGTCTGTGTGGATGGGAGGAGACGGGTGGTGTCAGGGTCGAATCTGTCAAGCGTCAGACCAAGACTATTTAAACAACTTCAACATGCTCTCATAGTTTTCAAGACATCCCAATGTAGCTTTTGTTCAGACTCATTTGATATAATATACTTTTTGCTTACTTTTCCTATAAATAAAAGGATCTGGACGAATTGTTTCAGATCTAGAGGGATTTAAAGTAACTATACTATTATCATAACCATCTTCATCTACTAACAGGATAAATTATGCATTTAATTCTTCAGTTTAATATTCTGCATGGTTTTAATGATATCTCTTTTTAAAAGTGACAGATATCAATAATATTATACACTAATAGTGTACCTTATTATTACCCTAAAATATGAAATCCATTGTTGGGGGGGTCAGTCATTACATTTCACCCGGAAACTGCAGTGACATCATTTAAAAGTAAACCTCCAAGTGTCTAAAACATTCAGCTAATGTAGATTTAGGGAAATCGAACAACCTCATTTGGAGATGTTGGTGGCAAACTCTTGTCTGCTAGGAGAGATAGATTTGTTTTTGGTGAAAATGAACTGCAGACACTGCCTATTATTATAAATTCTTTCTTTGTTTTTTTTCCTTGATGCCATCAGCAGCCTGCAGATATCTAATACATTTTTACTCATAGTCTTACATTTCAGTGCTCAGATTTGCACACACAAAAGCCCTGTATACTATTTCACAAAGGTAGAGGATCATTCCTGACTCTGAATGCAGCAGCATGTCCGTTTCCCTGTTAGCTTGATGTCTGGTTCTCCTCTGTCCCCAGATCAAGCTCATAGAGGGTGAATTAATGCAACTGACTAAACTGGAAATTAAAAAACGCAACCTGGATGCTGAGAACCTGCAGGTGGGTGTCAACATCTCCTTTCTCTGTCTTCCCACATTTACCAGATTTTTTTTTCTTCCTTCTCTTGATTACTATTTATATAATTTTGGTTATTTCCATGTCATTGCTCCATGGCAACACTAATGTGCACGCTGATGTTGAAGAAATGCATGAGAAGTAAAGGGATATTGCAAAGATAATGTAATTTAAATTGGGTGATAATAGTAAATATACGAATGATATCAGAGACAGTTTCATTTTTAGCCTTTTTAACAACATTTACTAATGACTGTGTTGTTACTCTACCTCACGGGTTGGTGTGTGTTTATGGATGTGCAGGAGGTTCTGGTGGAGCAGCGCACAGCTCTCACTGATTTGTTGCAGCAGCTGCTGAAGCAGAGGGAGCAGAGAGAGCAGGAGCTGCGGCAGATTCTGGTGAGGAAACAGCCTCGGAGGTCACTAATGTAGACTACATGTCAACTCAGCTCTAATTATATGGTGCCAAATCATACCAGAGGTTATCATAGGGCACTTTTTGGAATAGGTCAAGATTGTATTCTTGAGAGCATTATTTACAGAGACCTGACATTCTCTAGTGGGCAAGAACTTGGTGACAGTAGCGGGGGAAACTTCCCTTTCACCAGGGAGAAATCTTAAACAGAACCCGGCTCTGTGTCTGACTCCAGCGATTGTTTTGAGAGGGTCACTGTGCCTTTTATGATGATAGCTTCACTAACTCAATCTCTTACAGCATTTCCTCATGCTTTTCTCCATTGCATCATCAGTTGCTCACATATTTCTATTTCTTCATGTTTACATGGATTTCATATTCACCTTTACCCAGTGGCCATCTGAACTAAAATGTTAATGATCCCATCTCCCCTGTTGTCTCTGCCATTCAGGGGGAGAATGGTTGAAAGAGACCAGTAATCATTGTATGTTTTCTAGGTGGAGCTGGAGCAGAAGTGTGAGTCGAACCAGCAGAACTACTGGATGATCCAGTATCAGAGGCTGCTGGATGCCAAGCCCTTGTCACTGCGAATGCAGGTGCAGTACAGAGCAGGACACTACTGACACACAGAGACATGTGAAGCATGAGCGTACTATTGTAAAACTGTCATGTTGTTGTAGGAAGCGGGCGTTGAGAAAGAGCTGGTGAACCTGTTGTGTAAACTGGCGGCTCAACATTACCTGCCCATCCTGGCTCATCATCGAGTGACAACTGAGGCCCTTCGCCACATGAGCTCCTCTGACCTCAAGAAGGTCTGTGTGCAACATCATCACTAACATATTTCCAGCAGTACCCACGCTGACATCAGAGATATTCGACCACATAATAGTCATCAGCTTGAACTTATTTAGACATGATTAGTAACAGATCTGCCCTGCCAATGCAAGCTGTAGTGGTATTTGTTAGAAGCAGTTAACTTAACGTGGCTATAATCTAAATTTATTTGATAAAAATTGATCACATGACCACCAAGTTATTGCCTGTAGTGAAAACCCTGCAGTGAATCATCACTTAACTGCTGTTCCTTTCTCCCCTATGGAGTTTGTCTCTGAGCTCATTGTTTAGGTTTTCTTTCCTGCAACTTAACTTTAGTGGTTCACTCTCGGTGCTCTGAGCACAGCAGCCAGCGGTCTTCAAGCACAATTCATTCAATGTGTAGCTGTTTTATATTTGTATATGTTTCTAAAATTCCACAAGTAGTTTAGTCAGTGTTGGGTTTACATTCACCCAAAAGATGAATTCTAATGAGGATTGTGCAGAATGATCAGTAGTGTATATTTATCTGTTTTCAGCTTGGCATTAATGAGTTAGGAATCCAGAAAGCTCTTCTGAACTGGGCCAAGGAACACCAACCAGAAGGTACTGTACACACATTCTACATCATTATAGATTACAAAACTGTTGTTCACTTGGCAACAAAGCTTGACAAAGCAAAGAATCAATCAGTGGCCACACTGGTCACAAAACAATCGTAAGAACACACAACATGCCGGATACAAGCGGCACCAGCAAATAGTCATAGGATGAAATGAGACAACAGGAACATGAGCACAGAGTTTATTAACATTAATGTAGTTTGATGCTGCCGCTACAGTTTACAGAAGTGACTTTTTATTCCAATCTGTGCATCCAAGATGTCGTCACAAATTTTTTTATGTCCTGAAACAGGATGTTTTTGTAACTCAAATATCCTTTGTCCAATCAGCCCCAAACTTCACACTTGTGATAAGAGGCCTGGTCTGAAGTTATCTACATCTATAGATTCAGATATAGTCATAGATGAAGATTTTATCAAATGACTGCAACATAACAAAAAGTAAAAAGTCAATGAAGGGGTTTTGAACACTTTGTGAATGGCAGAATCAAAAACATACATGTTAGGGGTTGGATTTTATTTAGATAATGTATATCTACTTTGTTTACTCAGGTGTCAAATATGGTCTGAAAAATGTTCTGAAAAGTTTGAAAATGTCTGGAATTCTTTAATGGGAAATGCGTAGGAACTCTGTCTCTGTTCTAGTCTATGTACCAACAACACTGCACATCTACAATGGGTTCAAAACACTGCTGTTCTTACTCACCACTATGCCAATCGAGGGGTAGGTGAAGTGTCTGAGTCCACAAAACACTTTTGGAGTTTCAGGGGTAAACAGCGTAGCAGCCAAATCCAATACAATTGAAGTAAATGGTGTCCACTTCTTCAAACGCATTAAAACAACTGAAAAAAATACATAAAATGCCTCCATACTGCTCCTGTGGTGTCATCCAAGTGTCCATTAGCCCCGTCATTCAATTTCGACTCAAAACAGTGTCATTTACACCATGTTTTTAGCCTAAATGTCAGCTGTTATCCGACATTTACTTCAATTGTATTGGATTTGGCTGCAATGCTGTTTACCCCTGAAACTCCAAAAGTGTTTTGTGGACTCAAACACTTCAGCCATCCCTCCATCGGCATAGTGGTGAGTAGATAATAAGGGAATTATCATTTTTGGGTGAACTATCCCTTTAAGTTTGCATTGGCTTTCTGTGTCTTTTAGAACAGATCTAGAACTGTTAACCTCAGTCAGGACACTGATTATGTTCTCCTTTAGCAGGTGCATGTAAGGTGGTCCCTCAGGATGAGGCAGCAGAAGTCATCCCCACAGCTCCATCTCCTCCCTCCCCTCTTGCTTTTCCCAGTACATCGGCTGCCCAGATCCCCAGCCCACCACTCACCCCAGGAACCCCTGTCACTCCGGGAGGACCCAGCCCCGTGGAGGGACCGGGGAGCTCTGAGTGTGTGGTCTGCATGGAGAAAGAGGTAAGACAAAATTTATGCAATTTATTGTATTATTTGGTGCAATTTGGACACAAATATTAATAGAAATTGAATAAACAAGTGACCAGTGCTCTGTAGCAATCAGTGGGGCAGGGCAGTGTGCCTTCAGTCTGTGGAGTTAAAAATGTCTTCTACGTCCTCAGATAAAAATAGCAGGGTTAGACAACTGGGTCAAACCAAGGACACATTTTTATTTTATTTTACCATATTCGACTGAGACACCAAAACACAGCACAGGTGCTGATCTCTGTCATGGCAACAACATTCATAGAATCACTTCATATTTGGCAATTTGTCTTTAAAATAAAAATTTAAACTTACGTTTTGTTTCTGCATTGCTCTCTATCTAACTGAATTACAGATCTTTTATTTTGAAAAGTTGTGAACTTGGGACTGTAGATTGTCGGTTGTTTAACAGACCTCTAAATAGTCATGTATAAAAAAAATAGTTAGTGCAGTTAATCATTCAAACTTAAAAATAAAAGCCACACACACGAACAGAAAAAAAGCAAATTGTGTTTCGATTTCTGAAAAACATTGACTATAAAATCTTCATTGCACATAAACCTGGTAAGATAAACACAAAGTTTTCTAACTTCACTCTAAACTGTCTATCAAAAGCACTGCACACAATGTCCAGTACACAAACAATATAAAAGACATATATTGTAGACCTAATTGAGGAGGACTTACTAATACCAAAGAATAATTCTGAAGTAGAGCTGGAGCATTACCACAGGTCAATTAAACAGCGTATTCCAATCATTCATATTTTCACATTCATAATCAAACCGTTATGATCATCACTATTTTAAGAATTGCTTCTCTTTCACCACAGGTAACAGTTTAAGTTTTGTCAAATCACCCAAATCAATAACAACACAAATAACAGTAGTTAAATACTCTGCCATCAAAAGCAGGAGAACAAAAACAAACTGACCCTGATTCAGGGAAGCAACCAACACTAGTGGGTCTGAGTCATTTAATCCACTGTCCATTCTACAAAAGAGCTTTAGTTTTGCCTGCAAACCCAACTCTGTTCAATTCACTCCAGTGTGACCAACACAGAAAAAAGAAATCTGCTCCCAGCGGCCTCAAAAAACTCAAGTCAGCAAAACCAACTTGAAAAGACAACATCTATGTTCAGTTATTATAGAAGAGACTGTTTACAGTATTTACAATGGACTGTCTGTCAAAGAAGCTGTCAGTCAGTCAAGTTTGTTGCAGCATTGGTAAATCTGCTGAGGCTGAGTAGAGTTCTGTTAAGGCCGACAACTCCCAGATGAAACTGGATTCATTCTCTATTCTTAAACACTTTTTTAAGGGATAAAAAAGATCGGGCCTTAAAATTCATCCGAAACTCCAGAAAAATGCTCTCCCTTTTGAAAATCTTTGTGACAAAAGAAGTGGTAATTAAGTACAAATATTAAATGTTAGCAGCCATGTACAGACTGTTGCATGCGACTGACTTGATTGTTTTCTCTCTCCAGTCTCAGGTCATCTTCCTGCCCTGTGGTCATGTTTGCTGTTGTCAGGTGTGCAGCAACGCTCTGCAGAACTGCCCTTTGTGTCGCAGCAACATATCGCAGCATGTACGACTCTACCACAGCTAGAACCAGCTGCGCTGCTGCCCTTCACCGACGGCAACACCCTTTATTTATGCATGGTCATGAAGCTGCTGTGAGCAAACCTCTTCCTATATAGAAAAACTATTAGCTGGATTGTGAAGAGCCAAGCAAAACGTTCCTGTTTTAATCCAAAACCTCTTTTTCATGTTTATTAAGAAACAAGTTTGAATAGAATTTTTTAATGGTGTTATTTTACTGGTAATCCAAGCCTGTTTTATTTTTTTGTTTCTTTTGTTTGTAGAATTTTTATCTCAACTGATATGTGCCTTTTTCTAAAATGTTATTATTTTCAAACAATACTACTTGTTTCTTCAACCAAAGTAACATGTGTTGACTAAGGCAACTTAGACAGAATCTACTGATAGTTCGTCCAGGTCCCTCTGTACTTATCTTTACTTATCTTGTGTTATTTGGTGGGATATCGTGGTGGGATATCGTGATGACTTGACTGCAAATTCATTTTCAAAAGAAGCTTCTCCTCTTTTTGATCTATTCTTGACATCCACCACACTATGGATTGATCAAAGCACTCAAAACTATCTGCTTGGGTCCTATTAACACCCTTACTCACCCTTATCTAATTACTAATACAATGTTTTACCGTATGACTGTGTGGTAATCAGAAACAAAGACATGTATAAATATCCAATATGTACGTACATTGTCAGCTTATTAAAAAGTAGCATACAATAACAACTGACTATAATAATAACAGTGAGTTAGTATGAAGAGGAAGCTGAGTTTGCATTTTAATTGTTGGAAAAAGGGATGAAGAATGAAGAACTTAGAAGTAATTTTAAGATCACAGAAAATGGCTAAAATAAACATATATATCTTATATTTAAGTATACATATATAATGTATATCTATATATGTGTGAATTTACTGTATATACTGCCTAAGTTGGAAGTAAAAATAAAATTCCGTAAAACAGTAAGAAAAGAAATTCTACCAGAACCCCCCCAATTGACATTAACTGCTTAATGTCTCCTGACATTCAGAAACAGTATGTCCATGTGTGATGTACTGTATGTAGTTTGGAAACGTGGGTGTACACAGCACAGACATCAGAAATACTGTTTTGTGGTACCAGCCTCTCTCCCTGAAACTTCAGCGAGATTTTACAGTTTGAGCCTTTTATTCTCAAAGTACGGCCCAAATCTTCGACCTCCACACATGCTCCTGCGATTAAATATGGGATTTTATTTGGAATATTCAGCACTTTCGAGTGTCCTGTAAATGAATGATGTGTGAAGAGGTCTCTATATGAGCTCATGCCTATTATTATTTGATATATATATATTTATTATACTACAGGATGTCCATCTGAGCGGTTACAGTCTGGGGGGGGGTACTTCTAGCCCTACTGACTACTGAGGTTATTTTAAAGATGAAACCACTAAATGGTTTGTGTTTAAGTTGGTGCTCACGTTTGTTTGTCTGTCAGAATGGTCAGAACCCTCTGTGTATCTGCAGTTCTGGAGAAAGGTAAACTATTTTCCAGACTACTAAAAGCTAATGGATGCTCTTAAAGTCTAAAGTGTACTGAAGCTTCGTCTCTCCATTCAATGGGAACAGTGGCATCTCTTCACTGCTCTGACCACGACCGTGTGACAGGGATAAGTCATTGCAGTGAGTTTAGCAGTTGTCAGTCTACCAAATGCAGAAGTGGACTGTGTAAGATTAGACAGTGTAAATATATATGATGTGACATTCTACAATATGAAATGGTCTACTAATGACCCAATAAAACCTAAGACGGTCTCAATATGTGTATTCTGGTGGATCACCAACAACCTCAGCAATAAAAGAGGTTTGACACCAGTAAATGTATTCATTTGTTCTGTATCCATCCTTTGCATGTTGTAAAGAAAGCATCAGTGCATATGGCTGATAAAAAAAGTTCAAATGCTGCATAATATCAGTCATTTAATTCACTTGGTTTTCACTTCCTCTTTTCATTTTACATATTGTAAAAATGCTTGAAAAAAACAAACAAGCATGTGACCCAGAAGTGAAGCCCAGAGTATAAAACGGTAATGTTAGATGGATAAACAAATAAATGCATAAATTAGTAATGTGTCAAAAATATATACACGAGCAACATAAATAGACTTATGTTCATTTATTATTATTTAGACATAAAATATGCAGGCATTAGTAGCCTTTCTTTATATGTATATATTGAAATAGTCCTTGTGTTCCTTCCAAAATAGTGACAAAATGGTCAAAAGTGACCAGCCAGAGGTCCCCATGTTCCCAAATCCCTCATTGTCCATAAACATGAATAGCTAATTATAAGTTTTAATGGATATTTTTCTTCTTGGTAAGCTGTAGCTTTAGGCCTACATAGTGGACAAATCAATCTGCCACTGCAGAATGGATCATATTTGCAATCAGCTTCATAGGCTATTTACTTATTTATCTATGTTAATTAAGAGTTAAATAATCTTAGCACATTATCAGCCTCCTTAGCTGAGTATAGAGGAGGAGTTTCCTCAGTTCCTAATATTCCATTGCTGTTTATTAGGGCTCAAGCACTGATGTTGCTAGGGCCGGGTCCCTTGCACTGAAGGTTTGATGTCTGATGGTTTTAGATTATACTGTATGTAATACAGCATTATACTTCATAAATGGCAGGAATAGAAAATGAATTGCACAGGGCCCACAATGGTGCCTTGAGGGACCCATTATGTTAAGGTAGTCTTAGTTGAGTAGTGGTCATCAAGGGAGACCAAATAGTCAGTGCTAGGCAATTAGGTCTTAAGCCGGTTCAAGACAAAGGTGGACAGACCAACAAGTCTGTAATGTTAGAATGAGGATGTCTTCATTATTCTTTGAAAACCAGTGTTTACTTTACAACTGTATCTTGCACTGTTTACGGAAGCGTATTGCATTCACTTGAAAAAAAAAAAAGTTCCTTTTTTCTGGGATAACTAACTCGGAAATTCCGAAAAAAGTTCTGTTTTTCTAATTCATTTTTGTTTCTGTTTTTCCGAGATAATTATCTCGGAAAAACAGGAAAAAAAATAATTAGAAAAACAGAGCTTTTTTTACATGCTTTTATTTTGAAAGTGAAGTTCCTGTATAGACGCTATACGTCATGGCGCTAATATACGGAAGCGTATTGCATTCACTTGAATGCAATACGCAATAGATAATTGTAATCTAGTATTTTGATGAAGTTACATTTTGCATGGACGTTTCGCACAGAGCCCTTGTTTAGCGGGCTACATGTAGCTGCTGCTCTTAGACAGTCTTCTGTTTGGCACGATTTCTTGTATTAGCGCCATGACGTATAGCGTCGCTTCAAACTGTCAGACTCTCCTTCTGTATAAATAACAGTGAACCACAAAAGACTAATGTAGCCGAGCGTGTTGTTCTCTTATACTGTCACAGGCCTCAGCCGGAAGAGGACACGAGAGATGGTTATTGACTCGGGACATCACACCCGGTTACTTTCCTTCACACTTCAAAACTTCTCTATCAACAGAACCCTCTTCCGTTAGAACCCCTTTCAAAACAAGTCCCAACCAACACCCTGCTTATAACAGGAACTACACATCAATCTTCCATAATAAAGCCACTAAATAAAATAGCTTACACTAACAAACGAAATATTTGAATTATGGACAAAAATGAAAACTGTCCTTTATCTATCTGCAGCATATCCCCCGAAAGATGGTCGAGACTTTCAACTGATGTTTTCAGGTTTATTTGAAACTTCCCTAAACAACACCGTAAGAGCGTGTGCCTCTTCGGAGGGTCGCTAAAACATCAAACTTTTCCTTTGTGAAGTTACAGATTCATAACAGTAAGTCCGCGTCTATACAGGAACTTCACTTTCAAAATAAAAGCATGTAAAAAAAGCTCTGTTTTTCTAATGAGATAACTGAGATAACTATCTAACTAACTAGAGATTGATATGTAGTGGGTGTGTCACCGGTGGGGATCGACTTAACCAACCAGACATTGTTTTATAGTTCCCTTATCCTTCCCTTATAGGAGAGAGCGCAACGCGCAACAGTGTAGTGTCACTTTGGTGAGGGCTGAAAGAGAGGAGAGGGAGGGATGGAGGCTGAAACAAGGTATGTGTATAAACTAGCTATCCCCCACTCCAAATAAACATTTAATTTCACAGATAAACCTACTCAAAGGGAATCATAAAAGCATTAAACTATGTCTAGTTATCCCACCGCTAACACACCCAGTACATCAATATCAGTAATTTAAGTAAAGAGGCATAGAGCGATGCAGACAGTCTGTGCTACTGTGAGCACTTTGCTCCTATGTGTCAGGTTGGTTATGTTCAGCTCCAGCACCTGACAAAGGTTCATCATTCCCTCTGATGAGAATCTATATCTTTCATTAAGATACTCATTAGAGTAGGTAAAGGGTTTTTTGTGGGTCTCTGAAGACCCCTGTCCTCCTCAGTGACTCTAACAATCCACACGCAGCTCGCAGCAGGATCCTCTAAGAAAGTTGATATCATGTTTCAAAGGAATTGATTGGTCAGCGGGTGGTGCTTACCACGATAGGAAGTGAACGAGCTTCGTAGGACCAGAAACCTCAAATTCACCCTGAAGTTACCCCGATAAGTTCAAATCTGGCTCTATAGTACAGGGCCCAGGTCAGACTGAAATTGATTTAAGGGCCTAAAGACCAATACTCTATTTCTTTTAAATTTGTTCGAGCAGGTATATGTAAAAGTATAGGCATCCTGCTTCAACACTAAATCTTGAACATTTTCCCTCCTGATTTCATGCCTGAATCATCTGGCACACCCCTGTGGAATCTTTCTACTCCTTCAAAGCTACCCGGGTGGGTTGGATCGTAATATACTTTTTTCATGACACCTTTCTCAGACATCCTGCCCTCTGCAACCTTTGAGGTTTGACTGAGAAAACATGACACAAGACATGGGTAAATCCACAAAACAAAAAAACACATGCATTATATTTGCTCTTTAAGATACAACATGGGTAAATCCACAAAAAAGACCACATGCATATTTGCTCTTTCAGATAAAAAACTATCAGGTTTTTAATCGATGCGTCTATTAGTTTCTATTTTAGTTCTATTAATTGACAAATGACCACATGGTCCTCTATATACGATTCACATTTTCTCCAATAATTGACCATTTTCACTCAACCATTACAGAGCATTTCAATATTGAGTGACCTCTTCAAGATGTTTGAGTTTTACCAAGTTCTGCTTGTTCAGATTTTCATACATGTTGCTGATGGTCTCCATGATCCTGCTCTCTGAGTTTAATACGACTAAATGAAGCTGCCACCGCTTTGACTCTCTCCTCGCCGGCTGGGATGTTATTCAAAGTCAGCAAGCATTGGAGGGAAGGGATCAGTGTAAAACCTTTTGATCAAGCTGTAAAAGTGGTCGTGGTAAAAGTCCTCCAGGAGCGGCTCCAAACTAAGCTAAGATGATCGGGGTGAAATAAGTCACACTCCAGCCTGTCCCTCAAGCCACAGCGGAAAAATCTCACGATCCTGGGACAAGGCAACGACCCCCAGGGGGAATTCTTGGATTTCTCAAAGCTCTGCTCAGAAGACTGCATGCTGTCTCTCTCATCTTCTCTACACAGAGTGTTCATAAATCATAAAGGGTGGTGGTTTAAGCAGAAGGAGGTTGGTTTGGGGATGGGGTTTAAGCAGAAGGGGCAGTGGTCTAGTCTCTCCCCCCCCTTCTTTCTTCTTCTCCAGCAGTACGGATATCAGTACTGATATCAGCTTTCTAAATACAGTGCTGGCTGTATCAAAGCACTCCAAGGCAAAGACCAGTTCCCTCTTCCCAGAGGGCTGCAGCATGGCTCGGAACAACCATTTTACCAGAGGCCGAGGTTTTTGACAACCACCCTGTTGTGTTCACAGACACATTGATGCTTTGTTGCTGTTGCAGTAGTTACTCCACCCCACTACTAGGATGCAAAGGGAGACAGTGAACAGGTAGAAAAGAAGAGAAGTTGGGGAGTAGAGTTGTGCTGTACGCTGTGAGCTGTTGCTAAGAAGATAAATAAAAGATTCAACAGTTCGTCGTCTCCTGTGCCTGACTCACCGACATAACACGCACCACGCTGATGAGGTCCTTCATCCAATCGGTCTGCACGTCCAGGGGGGTTGCGATTTCACACGCTTAGGAGTCGGCTGGGCATCCCCCTCAGCCTCTTCTTGAACTGTCAGCAGCCTGAACACCTCCTAGTCGATGGAAGTTGTAATGGAAATTGTAGCTGTCTGTGAAACCTTGTATGTAATGTCTTTCTACTCCATTAACTTTCCTTTACCTTTTGTGCATGAACCTTCCTTGACCTTGTAAGAAACAAATGCAGATGCGACCAACAGAACTGGCTTTGATCCAGTACTGATTGCCCTAAGGGAAGTACTGATTACGTTAACATTGGTATCATTGTTCAAAGTGTTTCCTCTATCTGATAGTTGCATGACAAGAATATCATAAATATCCGAAAGAGTGAACTCCTGTTTGTCAGACTTCTGCATCACATTGTGGTATTGGGAACTCTGTCCTATTCAGCTGAATATAGACTCTGATGTATTCTGATAGGTCCTTGATTATATTCCTAGATATATTCCTTTGTTATTTTTTGTTGTACTCTGTTGTATTACCTGCTTCAACAAATTCACAAAGGACAGTTCAATCTGAGAATTCTTATTTAATTTCTCTCACAGAGAATTTCCACCACAGAAGTCAACATAGCTACGGACAACAAATACCCCAATGTCTCCTCCTCATGCAGCTGATACAAACAGAGATCGCTGCTTTTACACCTGAAAACAAAGCCCCACATCTGCGTCAGTCTGTAGAGCTCCACAGACCAGTCCTCTGTCAAACAATCCGTCAGAGGCTGCTGGATTTGACGCAAGTACATCACACTCTTTTTAGGAGCACCCAATACATTGTCGGGGACTTGAGTAATCGTCACAGGTGTCTCACTAATAGTTGGTAACAGTCTCTTTGAAAGCTTTGCCAGTCTCTCTTCCTGTAACTTCTTCTTTTTCCGAGCCTGCAAAACACCAATTTCTTCTTCTTTAATGTCAGGCACCGCTTCATCGTCTCTCTGAAACATTTTCTAAACTGTCTGTATGACCCCTTTTCTTTTCTTGGTTTATTGCGTACGTGTGCTAGTTGCAAATAGATGGGCAGTATAATTTATTTTTTTCGCCTAGAGCAGCACGCGTCCGCAAAAAAAAGAAAACTTGTCCGTAGATGAGGTTTTGTCCTTATTTTCTATAAAATTTGAAACTGTAATGCTATGAAAAGAACGCCTCGACCATGATTTTCCCTTAAGACGGGCTAAATGTTTCCGAAATGACACTCTGCGCTGTGTGTGGGGAGGTTGGAGAGTTCGTCAGCTTGAAATGGCGCCTTGTATGGCTGAGCGGGGGGGGGAGGGGATCTCCAGCAGGTCCAGTGTTGCAGCACTAAGTTCATAGTGTCTGGTCGTCTACTGTACATGCAGGTCCTTGTCCTTCATCGTCCGGTTTAAGAGCGGACGATGACTTGGATGGGGTCGAAACGCCCTCGTCATGTTGCAAGCAACATGACGAGGGCATTTGAATTCACCTCCGGCATTTGAATTCAGAATTTATATTTGGAGGCCATGTAGGATTGTTGCTATTTATTTTATTTTTGAAGATTTGCACGCGTCAAGCACGCGTCCGTCCTGCATAGACACTTCTCATTGGTCCAACGGCGGGAGTTGTTGTCCAACCCACAAGGAGGCAGGACATCGGGACGTGGCCAGTTCTCGTTTTGTCGAGGGGCGGGGTTTGTAACCCCACCCAGGGGTGATTTCTTGACGCAGCTGAATGCTGCTCTTTATTCCAGAGACGAAATGTAAAATTATTTCAACATGCTGCATATCGTGTAATAATGCAATGGATGAAGGTGTTTCATTGTCTGATCCACCAGATGTCAGAGTAACAGCCCCTCTAATTAATTGTCAGTATTTTTCATCCATATCAGTAACAGAGACTTAACCTTGATTTCCTCCTGTTGCGGAGACAAAAAGTTATTATCCATTTCCATTTTTTAACAACATTGCTTTGACACGATATCCAACCTCCTTTACATATTTAATTTTGTGTGGGAGGAAACTTTGGCACACAAAGAAAACCCACACAGACATGACAACATCATATGACATAATGATGGCAGTTCTTACTGCCTGGGCAGGGGTAACGGAAGAGGAAGTGGGGGTAATTAGTTAGGAGATGGAACCACCACCGTAGCAGGCACCATTGCCAGAGGGGAAATGTTGAAGTATCATACCATTTTGAATTATTATTAACGTATTTTGAGGAAAATGATCGTACGCGACCAGTGTAGGGATGGGACGCTCCATTACAAACTTGCGTCGAGATTCCAAAGCGATTTAGTGTACAGAAAGTATCCTTTTTAAGGCACAAGGCTCTTACTTAGAAACATGAGACAAGAAGAACTCACGGTCACATTCATCATCACAAGAATGATTGGCTGAAAAGACGTGACGTGAGAAGAGATGCGTAAATACAGACATATGGATCCATATTCACGTTCATCATCACAACCTGCATGATTTGCTGGAAAAACATCACGTGAGAAGAGATGTGTAAACATAGACGTTATCCATATTTTACTATCCAGATCACAACTGATACGTGCTCTTCTTTTAAGGAATTGTCATGCGAATCCTTAAGGCCTCAATTATGATGTTGTCAATCTTTTCTGTCTTAATGGCTGCCAGAACCTCCCTCGCAGAGCCAATCTTTTTTTGCAGGTCTTTAAACACGTCCTTGTAGAGCTTGTCGAGATCTCCTAATTGGAATGATCGCAAGGTGCAGAGCTTGATCTGCTTCTTTGCCTTCTCTTTCAGATTTCTGATAATGTTGAAACCGATTGGAAAAAATGGTAATTGGGCCTTCTTTATGGTGTGGAATACAAGCCCTTTAAGGAGCCAGCAAAACAGTGAGAAAACTGGGTCATCTTCATCCCAGTTGTTGATGGATGAATTGGCAACCGGTGTGGGATTTCTTTGATCACAAAGACAAGGGACGACATCAGGATGATCTGGACCCACTTCATCATCACCATTGCCATCAGAAGAATTTCCATCATCCTGGTCTTCTTCACTGCTGGATGGAATTTCCTTCATCAGCATACACATCACTCTTTTTTTTGTTGTACTATAAAGTGTGATACAGTTGTCTTCATCCATATGCAAGAGCATGCCTGCTCCGTCTTGTTCATCCAGGATGTGGTAACTGGTTTCTTCTTCCTCTGGCTGTACGTCGCACTGGCACACACCCAGGCGCACGCATTCTATTGAAGAGCCAACTAGACGGATCATTTCATCAAAATAAAAATAATAATCAGAGAGTCTCTCATCAGTCATGGGTCTCACATACATCGTGTTTGGGAGTTCTGTGGTCACACGTTGGTTTATTCTTCCCACTACACATTGAGCAGCTAACCTGCTGAATTCATATATACTTCCACAATCAACACACTGGTCGGTATTCGTAAAAACGCGACTGAAAAACTGTGGGAGGGTGTTTTTCATGTTCTCCAGGACGTACCTGTCCTCTATACCGAAGAAGCACTGGCTCGGTGGTACATGTGAATATATGCTCAGAGCTTTCTCTTTCCAACTGGAAACGATTGACTCTATGCTTTTTTGGATTTCCCTTGTGAACGCATTAAGAACTATTTTGCATAAAATCATCGCAGAGAACCTGTTGATCTCTTTTTGTGCGAAAGACTCAATCATGTTCGGGTAACTGTGAACCAAATGGGTTATGTCCACCATAATGTTGGAGACGCTCACATGAGGGAAATTCACATATGAGATCACTTTGAGTTGGCGTGGTTCCATGGTGAGTCTGTGGTTTGATTTTCAATCGATCTCTGAAAACTTCTTCTTCTTTGTTCAGGTTATTGGCGGGTGGCAACCAACGTCAAGGTGTGACTTCTACAAGGCAAGGTCAAAGGCATGCAAGGGTGACTTCACATTGCCTTTAATCCATCTTTCCGTTAATACATTAATGATTTAACCCTTTTAAGTTGCTTTTTTTGCGTTTATAAAGACTTACTGTAGATGGCACTAATATCAAAGACACCTTGACTGTCTTTGATATCAAGGGAAACAGGTTTGATTATTATACCTTAAGCGTGACACCATTAAATGGTGTGCCTTTGGGCATATATATAAATTTGGCTATCAGAAAAATATTAAATATGAATATTACAAATATTAATATTAAATAATAACTTGAATTGACATTAAAGCTATCTCGGGCACCACTCTTCAAAGGAAGGGAAAAGATAGCCAGTTTATTGATTAAGTCTCATGAAGGTACTAACTACAAATTTGGAACTTTGATCAATAATTAAATAAATAACCCAATTTACCACATCAATAGCTAGCAAAGTTGAAGGGTATGGAGTTCTTGACAGTGTAGAGGTCGGCAAAATTCACACTTATGCAACATTAATAAAGACAACATGTGTGTTAAAGAAAAACATTATTATGAAAATAATAAAAGTATAAACACACAGACTAACTTAGTGTACTTACTATATACATGTGCATCGCAGCATACGTGTGTGTGTGTGTGTGTGTGAGTAAGAAAGTCAGTTTTAACCCTTGTGTTGTCCCTGCAAAATATTTATCAATCAGTGTTTTTAAATTTATTCCTGCCGACATGATGTGTCCTATTATGTAAGTGAGCCTTCTTTGTTCATTACTACACTTGTTCATTATTGTGCCAATAAAAGGTTTTCTAATGTGTTGCGTGAATTGCATTCAAGACATGGCAACTTTATTTGCATAACACATTTCATACAGAGGGTTAATTCAGAAGTATGGCAAATTAACTGACAAAGCAGAGGGACATGGTATCACCTTTCTAAACATTTATAATGTAGATCAGAGGTCTTCAACAGGGGGGCCCGCGACCCCTAGGGGGTCCGCGGAGGTACTGCAGGGGGGTCGCGAAGTCTTTGGTTGATTAGACAATTTTTTATATTAAAAAAAGATAATGTCCAACCAATTTTTTTCCACAAATTGAAATGTCTTTAAATACGCATTAACATGAATCTGTGAATTATTTGAATAGCTCAGTGTTGTATGCAAGATGTATGTTTATAAATGGCAGTTGCAGGGCCACCCTGTACCTTGCACATGTTTAAAATAAAAACATGAATATATGAACCTGTGTATTATTTGAATAGCTTAGTATTGAATGCACAATAACAGGGTAGCTATGTTTATACATGGCAGTTTAATATAAAACACAATTTTTTACAATATACACTACCGTTCAAAAGTTTGGGGTCACTTAGAAATTTCCTTATTTTTCAAAGAAAAACACTGTTTTTTTCAATGAAGATAACATTAAATTAATCAGAAATACACTCTATACATTGTTAATGTGGTAAATGACTATTCTAGGTGGAAACGTCTTGTTTTTAATGAAATATCTACATAGGTGTATAGAGGCTCATTTCCAGCAACTATCACTCCAGTGTTCTAATGGTACATTGTGTTTGCTAATCGCCTTAGAAGACTAATGGATGATTAGAAAACCCTTGTGCAATTATGTTAGCACAGCTGAAAACTGTTTTGCTGGTGAGAGAAGCTATAAAACTGGCCTTCCTTTGAGCTAGTTGAGAATCTGGAGCATCACATTTGTGGGTTCGATTATACTCTCAAAATGGCCAGAAAAAGAGAACTTTCATGTGAAACTCGCCGGTCTATTCTTGTTCTTAGAAATGAAGGCTATTCCATGCGAAGAATTGCGAAGAAACTGAAAATTTCCTACAACGGTGTGTACTACTCCCTTCAGAGAACAGCACAAACGGGCTCTAACCAGAGTAGAAAGAGAAGTGGGAGGCCCCGGTGCACAACTCAGCAAGAAGACAAGTATATTAGAGTCTCTAGTTTGAGAAATAGACGCCTCACAGGTCCTCAACTGGCAGCTTCTTTAAATGGTACCCGCAAAACGCCAGTGTCAACGTCTACAGTGAAGAGGCGACTCCGGGATGCTGGCCTTCTAGGCAGAGTGGCAAAGAAAAAGCCATATCTGAGACTGGCCAATAAAAAGAAAAGATTGATATGGGCAAAATAACACAGACATTGGACAGAGGAAGATTGGAAAAAAGTGTTATGGACAGACGAATCAAAGTATGAGGTGTTTGGATCACACAGAAGAACATTTGTGAGACGCAGAACAGGTGAAAAGATGCTGGAAGAGTGCCTGACGCCATCTGTCAAGCATGGTGGAGGTAATGTGATGGTCTGGGGCTGCTTTGGTGCTGGTAAAGTGGGAGATTTGTACAAGGTAAAAGGGATTTTAAATAAGGAAGGCTATCACTCCTCCATTTTGCAACGCCATGCCATACCCTGTGGACAGCGCTTGATTGGAGCCAATTTCCTCCTACAACAGGACAATGACCCAAAGCACACCTCCAAATTATGCAAGAACTATTTAGGGAAGAAGCAGGCAGCTGGTATGCTGTCTGTAATGGAGTGGCCAGCGCAGTCACCAGATCTCAACCCCATTGAGCTGTTGTGGGAGCAGCTTGACCGTATGGTACGCAAGAAGTGCCCATCAAGCCAATCCAACTTGTGGGAGGTGCTTCAGGAAGCGTGGGGTGACATTTCTACAGATTATCTCAACACATTAACAGCTAGAATGCCAAAGGTCTGCAATGCTGTAATTGCTGCAAATGGAGCATTCTTTGACGAAAGCAAAGTTTGAAGAACAAAATTAATATTTCAAATAAAAATCATTATTTCTAACCTTGTCAATGTCTTGACTATATTTTCTATTCATTTTGCAACTCATTTGATGAATAAAAGTGTGAGTTTTCATGGAAAACACGAAATTGAATGGGTGACCCCAAACTTTTGAACGGTAGTGTATATAGTATATAGAAATTGGCTCCATCAGTTTGGGGGTCCTTGGCCTGAAAAACGTTGAAGACCCCTGATGTAGATTATTGTCAATACCAGTAATTTAGTGCTGCTAAACCATTCATGCAAGACGAAATTATAGTGGTGGGATATCAAGTTTGAATCTGATCCAAATCATCATTATAATAGTGGTTATTCTGCCGTTTTATTTTTGTTATATGGAACAGAACGATGATCCAAGCCATAAAATCCGGCTCCCGACAAAGAGCCGTTAATACCCATCGTTGTCTCTCGGCCTGTCAGAGACTCAGCTCCTCCCTCTGACAGCAGAGGGCGCATGACTCTTCTACTACACCTTGTGATTGGTTACCACTTCTGTCAGTCAATGTTTTCTTTAACATGATTGGTTGCTGTTGCAGAAGGCGGACTGGCCCTGGGCAGCAGCAGCAGTACACAGTGGAACTGCGGAGTGACGGCGCGTTATTCTTTACATGATTAAAATACTAAACGTGGAAGAACATACGCACGGATCCACAGAAACGTAACTTGAATACCCAGTCCGTCATGGAGTCCTATGACATTTTAGCTAACCAGCCGGTTGTGATTGATAATGTAAGTATGATGTCATTCATCCACACCCAAACTGAGGCCGCTGGCCGGGACCGTTGGCTAGCTGTTAGCTTCAGGAACTATTGTGTTAGGGGACAAAACATCGGTGACCATTGCTAAACATGTCGTGTTTACCAACACAGCTTTCTGGTGGCCCAGCTAGGATCCTGCCGGCAGTGAGGACTTGGGGCGGCGTCTCTTGACGTGTCCAGCCCAAGCAGCTTTTCGCTAACCCGGCTAGCTAGTGTTGGGTGTGTGTGTGTGTGTGTTGTCCTGAGCGTTAGCCGCCCGCGGAGCTGCAGCTGGATCTTTTATTGTGTGCATACCCAATACGTATCAAAGCATGCCGAGCTGTCACCAAGGATGTGAGAGTCACCCGGAGCCATTAGCTCCACAGCACGGAGACCGTGCATCTCGTATCTGCAGCTAGCTAGCTCCTTCTCAATCTTAGCAGGTTGGAGTAGTCGTCAGAATTGTTTTCCTGTCTTCTGTCATGGTTTAGCCTGAAGATAAATTTCCTTCATTACGATATTAAGAAGGTCGTTAAACACATATAACTGCATCTACGTTTGTGACATTTTGTTGAATTCTTTGCTAACCACAAGAGCGTTAGCTTAGCATTCAGGTACATACAATGGACGTTTCACACAGTGGACGTGTTTGCTGTACAATAGTTCACCACATTCTGTGAACCAAATGGGAATTGCAGCTGTTATACCACTGCAGAAGTCATTTGACACTATACCTTCTCATTTGTCTCATGTCGTAAGGCTATAATGAAAATGATGTTGCCCTACTGTTCAGGGGAGTCGCTACTTCAGACAGACAGACAGATTATAATGTGTACAGCATTGACTTCCAGCTTTGTGCCAGCCTCACTGGACTAAGTAGCCTTTGAGACAGAGGGGATGTGGGGCCCAGTGTTTCTGCTAGTTGCGAGCTGGTGTCTGAGCTAAGAGTGTGACTGCTACTGGCCTCAGGCTGTGTCTTATGACCTCCCTCTTTCTCACACGCTGCACAGAGATGGAACTACAGCTCCTAGGTTCAGTCATAACCCTGTGATGTTGGACTCAAATCTTATGTCTGTGTTTTCTTCAGGGTTCGGGGGTCATCAAAGCTGGTTTTGCCGGTGACCAGATCCCAAAATACTGTTTTCCTAACTAGTAAGTGTTCCTTGACCTCTTTTGACAACACTCACTTTACAAGGACCATATTTAATGTAAAGCAGTTATTTTCAGTATTGACCTATCTTCTCATTAGTTTATGGTTTATTTGAGTATCTTTTTGTCGAGAAGATGAAAATTGTGGAACAAAATAGGAGTTTCCTAGAGACCAAGATGATATGATGATTGATGTATTATATGTTGATCAGCTAATTGTCAAAATCAAAGATGTTTTGTTTACAAAATTTATAAAATACAGTAAAGTAGAAGTTTGGTGTTTCTGGTTGAAAGGTGACCCAAACAAATATACAAATCCCATATATAAGAAAAAAACCTTGAGACTTTTATTTCAGGGGATCCTATAACAGACAAATATAAGAGCAGTATAAAAAACCATACAGAACACAAGTAACCTAAAATCCAACCCTAAAACTCCAAACCAGAGTGACAAGTACCATATTAGGTACACTGTGATAGAGATAATCCAACTATAGAGTAACAGTCAGTGATGGTGTTACCGAAAATGTTTGCCATGTTTTCTGAGATAAGAGACTAAAACATTTAGAAATAAATCAAGTTATATAATTCTTTATTATGAATTAATCCTCTGCTGATCTACTGTTTGGTTACTCAACTTCCTGTCTCAGCTGTAATGTAGTATCAGATATTTTCTGCTGGTGTTATGAGTGCTTAATATTGTCTGACAATCTATTTCTGTGTGTGTGATTCAGTGTGGGGCGTCCCAAGCATGTGCGCGTGATGGCAGGAGCCCTGGAGGGAGACCTCTTCATTGGACCCAAGGCGGAGGTAATACACACACAAAGAGTTCCTTTAAAAAAGTACTCATTATTCCAGTATGGGTCTACTGGTTTCATTGGGCCAGTAGTCTTGTACTAAATATTGGAAGTGAGATGCATGCACGTTGTACCGATGTCGGCCGGTCGGGGTCATGAGTTGCCTTGCAGTACAGTTTAGCCCTGCAGCCCCCTAATCAGCCCATGACTTTGACATGCAGTGTTTTAGCCTGGCATTCTAAAAGCTCAGTTTTCATCAGATCACATAACTTTGTTCCAAGTTGTCTCCCATGAACCTTCTGTCCATAGTGGTCTCCTTTGCCACTCTGCCATGAAACTGATGATTTGCTAAGGCAACAGTTGTTGTATGCGCAGTAATATTCCTTTCAATGCTTCTCCAGGATATGAAGCATGTGACTGAATAATTTTGTCCACAGTGCATTTATGAGAGTTTCTGTGAATAAACTGGAGAACTGCAAATTCACAAACGCATACAAAAAAAAAGAAGCTTAATTTGTAAACTTTAACTGATGTCAGTGTTGATTTCCCACTTACTGATATATTGTGTCTTTGTCCCCCCTACTCTATACTGCTCAGGAACACAGGGGCCTGTTGTCGGTGCGGTATCCGATGGAGCACGGGATTGTGAAGGACTGGAACGACATGGAGAGGATCTGGCAGTACGTTTATTCCAAGGAGCAGCTGCAGACTTTCTCTGAGGAGGTGAGATCCTCTCTTCCTGTCGCATGATAATAAGGGAACCTTCTGTTTGAAATTCCAATGTCAGTATTTCTGATCATTCATCTTTGTGTTGGTTATCTTTCCCAGCATCCTGTACTGTTGACTGAGGCCCCTCTCAACCCCAGCAAGAACAGGGAGAAGGCTGCAGAGGTTTTCTTTGAAACCTTCAACGTTCCTGCTCTCTTCATCTCCATGCAGGCTGTGCTTAGCTTGTAAGAACTCCCTGCTTTTCTGTGTAGTCACAAGTTTAATTCACAAAGACTTCATTGCCACCCATTATCCACTGAAGCATGTCTCCTCAGTTAACTTTATAGTGATGTGACTACAAAGGACAGTTACATTACTGCTTACTAACCACCCAAGTGAGGCTACTTGTTGTGAAGAATGTGGTAGGCCTGTTGTCACTGTATAACAGTTAACCTGCACAGGAGTCGTTAAGATTATATATATACAATATTCATTGCCACTAGATGTAGCACTAGCAACAGCATCTTGGACCAAAACAAATGCTCCATTGGCCGCCCCTTCCCACTCCCTTCCTTTTCTCAGCAAGTAGTTTTTCCTTACTCTTGTTGAGGGTTAAGGGCAGAGGAAGTCACACCCTGTTAAAGCCCTATGAAGCAAATTGTGATTTGTGAATATGGGCTATACAATTTGATTGATTGATTGTTGCCTGTACAATCTGTGGACATTGTAAAGTGCAGTGGAAGTACATGCACTACTAGGAGCACCAATTTATAAACTTGCCCTGTTTACATGAGAGCCAGGCTGGTAAAATGGACCTGTCTCACTAATTCATGGATGGGTTCTACCATCAGTGCCTGAGCTTTCTGTGTGGGACACTTTGATCAGTAAATGTGTTTTTATTAAATTTTTTTTAAAGTGCAGCACACTCAGCAGGCCTGCACTATGGCTAGCAGCTAATCAGCAAGGCTAGTATCGTTAGCATAGCCATACTATACTGTTTATATCCCATACAACTATAAAAATAAGGTGTTAATAATGTCACTTTAGTCCATAGTAATTGGGGTGCAACTCGTCTGTTTTGTGCAGGTACGCCACAGGCCGTACCACCGGTGTTGTTTTGGATTCAGGTGATGGTGTGACCCATGTTGTGCCGATCTACGAGGGCTTTGCCATTCCACACTCCATCATGCGTGTAGACATAGCTGGAAGAGATGTCTCTCGGTACCTCCGCCTGCTGTTGCGCAAGGAAGGCTACAACTTCAACACCTCTGCAGAGTTTGAGGTCGTTCGCACCATCAAAGAGGTAAGAGGGATTACTTTATAAATATGCATAACTTGTACATTGTCTAACCAGATGTGTCTCTCTACAGAGAGCCTGTTATCTGTCTCTCAACCCACAAAAGGACGAGACTTTAGAAACAGAGAAGTCTCAGTACGTTCTTCCTGATGGAAGCACTTTAAATGTGAGTCAAACTGATTCTGAGAAGTGTTTTGCAAAGATGTTAAATATTTCCATATCTGAAAAACTAGCCCCATCCTTACCACAAACCTTGAAATCTTATTTTCAGATTGGTCCAGCCAGGTTCCGTGCTCCAGAGCTGCTCTTCAGACCCGACCTGATCGGAGATGAAAGCTCGGGGATCCACGAGGTCCTGGCCTATGCTATCCAGAAGTCTGACATGGATCTCAGACGCACATTATTCTCCACCATAGTATTGTGTGGAGGATCAACACTGATCAAAGGTTGGTGTTCGTCCACTGCAAACACAGTAAAAGTTCCACATGTGGTCATATATTTGGGGACGTTTGTGCGACTACTGACCGTAAATAAAGATGTACCACACGTCTCCACTTCTCACATTGTACACAAATTAAGGTAAAATACATTATCTTGGATATATGTGCCAACATCTTGAGCTTTTGACGTTAATTTTGGAGCCAGTGTCTGTGCAGTAGTGATCGTGGTGGGGAGCCACGGTATTGAGGTCCTGCCGTTACACATGTTTAACCAAACATAAAACAGACTCAGCTTATAATCCAGTAACTAATTCAAACCAAACTTATTAGAAAAATTTTAACTTGAACATACGTCAGTGTAAATGGTCTTTATATAGCACTTCTCTAGTCTTGATGACCACTCAAAGTGCTTCGCTGTATAGTATTTCCATTCACACACAGTCATACCATGCATCTATGTGCAGCATTTTTTTTTTATCATAAATCACTGATACACTTTTAGCACAGCTGTCAGGGGAAATCTTGGGTTCAGTAACTTGCCCAAGGACACTTCCGCACACAGAACTGTCGGAGACGGGGTTTGAACCGCCGATCCTCTAGTTAGTGGACGACCCACTCTGCTTCCTTAGCCACAGTCGTGATAAGACTACCTAAAATGACAGAAACAGTCTTTGAGGAAAAATAATTAGACGTGGGTTTACCATCTTGATCGATCAAGATGGTTTGGCTTCACTTTTGGGTAGCTGTCCTGTCGTAAATCTTTACTGTGCAGTCAAAGGCACTGATATGACTAAAATAGTGCAGGGTCAAACAATGCATGGGGCTGCGTTGTTGTGGTCACATTGTAGTAACAGTTTTGGCAGGATTTTGCAAATCATACTAATCAATGAATCAATGTTATATCTTTTAGGTTTTGGGGAAAGACTACTCACTGAAGTCAAGAAGCTTGCACCCAAAGACGTAAAGATCAAGGTGAGTTCTTTATGTGGGTGGACTAACAGGTGCTCCCATGATGTTTACTGACTGTCTTCATAGTAATGGCAATCATTGCCTATTGACCTCTGGAAATTTGTTTTTTTCTTTTTTCTTGTCCAGATCTCTGCTCCTCAAGAGAGGCTCTATTCCACATGGATTGGGTAAGCATTCAGTTTTTTTTCTATAACAGCTTCAAACCTTCCTCTAAAAGAAACATGGCTCCTGCATGATTTGTGCAGAACTGAAAAGTATTTTCTTTTAGATTTTGGGTTAGGGGTGTGGTAAATGCTCAACCAGGGCAAATCATAGACCCATCTGCACTTGATGCGACACTATGCTCACGTTTGTGATGAAAACTGTTACCTAGAGCTGTGCTGGCAACAATTCTTGCTTTTGAACTAGTCTCTGGGGAAAAAAAAGAAGTATTATATAATAAAATATAATATTTTATATATATATATAATATAATATTTTATATATATATATATTTATAATATAATATTTTATATATATATATAAAATATTATATTATAAGATCTAATATTATATTATGAGATCACTGGCCACTTTATTAGGTACACCTTGCTAGTACCGGGTTGGACCCCCTTTTGCCTTCAGAACTGCCTTAATTCTTCGTAGCATAGATTCAACAAGGCGTGGCGTTTAAACGATGCTCAATTGGTACTAATGGGCCCAAAGTGTGCCAAGAAAATATCCCCCACACCATTACACCACCCCCACCAGCCTGAACCGTTGATACAAGGCAGGATGGATCCATACTTTCATGTTGTTTACGGCAAATTCTGACCCTACCATCTGAATGTCGCAGCTGAAATCGAGACTCATCAGACCAGGCAACGTTTTTCCAATCTTCTATTGTCCACTTTTGGTGAGCCTGTGCGAATTGTAGCCTCAGTTTCCTGTTCTTAGCTGACAGGAGTGGCACCCGGTGTGGTCTGCTGCTGCTGTAGCCCATCTGCTTCAAGGTGAATGTGTTGTGCGTTCAGAGATGGTATTCTGCATACCCTGGTTGTAACGAGTGGTTATTTGAGTTACTGTTGCCTTTCTATCATCTCGAACCACTCTGCCCATTCTCCTCTGACCTCTGACATCAACAAGGCATTTTCGTCCACACAACTGCCGCTCACTGGATATTTTCTCTTTTTCGAACCATTCTCTGTAAACCCTAGAGATGGTTGTGCGTGAAAATTCTCAGTAGATCAGCAGTTTTTGAAATACTCAGACCAGCCCGTCTGGCACCAACAACCATGCCACGTTCAAAGTCCCTTAAATCCCCTTTCTTCCCCATTCTGATGCTCGGTTTGAACTTCAGCAAGTCGTCTTCACCACGTCTAGATGCCTAAATGCATTGAGTTGCTGCCATGTGATTGGCTGACTAGCTTTTTGTGTTAAGAAGCAATTGAACAGGTGTGCCTAATAAAGTGGCCGGTGAGTGTGTATATGTATATAAAATTCAACAGATTATTGCAGAGCATTATTGCTCAAAATACAGTATCAGGGAAAAGTACTGCAACATACTGTATTGATTGTAGTTTTGCGGCAAAGTTGTGACCTTCCCTCTCTTCTTTCCCAACAGGGGCTCTATTCTGGCATCACTGGACACCTTTAAAAAGATGTGGGTGTCGAAGCGGGAATATGAAGAAGACAGAGCACGTGCCATCCACAGGAAGACATTCTAGTCTGGGCTCTGTGAAAGCCCCCAGAACTGCCCTCAAACCCCCCCTCCATCATACTGTCGGAGACTCCCATATTCCTGCACCTGCCATTTTCTTCTAAACCACTGTCAGCCTACTGCTTTACCCCCACCCCTCCTCAGAAAAACACACAAATTATTTGTGGGTGTTTCCTTATTTCCTCCTCTTTCATTTCCCTCCTGTTCTCCATGTTCCTCTTGCTGTTGGGTGAAGGGGACAGCACCCGTCACATCACTCCCAAGCATCCCAAACATTCACATACAGAGGGCTGCCAGGGTATCTGAGAGGGCAATGATTAGCACTGTGGACTATCGCTACAGGCCATGCCATTCTATCATTTAGTCCACATTGAAGTATTGCTGTTGCTCTCTCGTCTACAAAGCCCTGCAAGGTGTAGAATATAATGAAATGTCAAAAAAGTGAATGTTTTTCTTTTTTTCTTTTGCTACTGTTGAAGTCTCCATTCCAAACCGAAGACATAGATTTTTATTTAATGTCCTCTTTGTAGGTTTTTTTAAACTTTCAGACACGGATTAGCTCATACAGAACAGAACAAGGCTTGATCAACTACAGCAGCATATAGTGCTAGTAAGGTAAAGGTAACCACTGTATTATGTATTTGGCCAAAATTGCACAGTTACTATCTTAAAGTGATGCAGTTGATGTATAATCCCATCTGACTAACCTGAAGTCGGCTCTTGTTATCTTCTCTGTTGTTGTTACCAACAAAATGTTTCCACACAATGAAGTTCGATGAAGAAAAAATTTGGCGCAGTCGTTTTTGTCAGCTTTGTTATCAGCTGACAGATTAAATCAAAGTTAGGAAATGTCTTCTTTTTCATTTGTTTCCTCGATCACAGTGACCAAGATTAATTTAACACTTGAAGAAAAATCTAATTTATTTTTCAACCTGGTTCTTATTGTCGTAGCTGTGGCTGCTGTACCTCTGGGACTGCCATCTGTTGTAGAGATTTTGGTTAGTGCAACTTGTGCAAAGTACAGTGAGTCTCTTAAAACGTCATGTACATGATATAAAATGAGGCTCTGATTGATTTGAGTGTGGGTTGTTATTTGTAGAGAGAACGGTTGGGAGGTGACTGGCAGTGCTCTGGTTGTTGTGTATCTTTGCAGAGGCAGAATCCAATTCTCTTGATACCCTCAATCTCCGTCTGGGATTCCTGTTTGAGTAAAAGTGGTCGACCATCAGAGGGTAATTTCAACTAAAGCTGAAACGATTAGTTAATTCATTGTTTAAAATCTGCAGATTGATAAACCATAACTGATGTTTACAGACCAATTTCCATCATTGATTAAGCTGGTGATTCCTTCACATATTTTATCCTTTTACTGTAAAACGTAGGGAAATGGCGATATATATTCTTTTTATGAATACCCTGACCAACGGTTCAACCCATAAATGTGTTCAGTTTAGTGTCATCCATGTATAGTCTTTTCACCTGAGAAGATAAGGGCAGTTGTTTGTTATTGCTAGAAAATATTAAAAACTAATGTTTAGACGAAGAGGCTAGTGTTGTGGATGACTTGTGGGCTTCAAAAGATTTAGGGGGGTCATGCTGCGCTCAGAATTAAGTTAAATAACGTGAAAAAGAACCAGGTGGAAGAATACTAGATCATTTCCTTGGAATGTTTTTCAATGTAACATTCAGCTGACATATTAAAAAAAAGTTTCTGTCCAATTTCCCCAACTTGTCTATGTGAAGCTCTGTGCTTCACAAACTCTGTTGCATATCAGTGAATCTTGTTTCAGAGACATGTCCACTGAGACAAATGGCCAGGCTCTGGAGTCTCTGGAGCTCCCTCCCTCCCTCCTCCCTCCTATGTACTGAAAACCGGGTCTTATGATTTCCCTGCATCTCAGTGGCAGTGAAGGGGTTGTGTCCACACCTCACCTGTCCGCCTTACACCGACTGTGTCAATGCCGCAGCGCTCATTACGTCTGCTTTTTGGTGTTTTTAAAAGAAGATGAGAACAAGAGAAACAGGTTGTAAAGTGTCATCAGCCTTGTGTACAGTGGAATGCTTTTCAAAAACAACCACCACAAAAAACATAGGATAACAGACTTCAAATGTACAAAACTGTTTATTCAAGTGTTTGCTTTTACTTTTTCGTAAATTCAATATAATAAATAAGTTAATGGCTGCTGCCTCGATGTCCCTTCATTGGTTTATCCTCTGCTCTTAGACTCATTTTTTGGTTAGTAGATATAGTGTATATCCAGTACAAACACATGCACTACATATACTTTTTGGGCAGTTTAAACACAATCTATAATGACCATTAAAAATATTCTCAAAAATGTAAAGAATGAAATGTGTCTTCAGTATTGGCAGCTTACCGTGTCATAGGGCCTAGCTGCGACTTGGACCAAGGGAGCGTTTAAATAGTCCATTTTGCTTAGGAGAGTTCCTATTTGAGTGAAATAACCTAAAAGTATTTCAGCAGCCGCCATAATAAGAGCTGTTTGAATTCTCTAAATCATGAGAAAACGAGCTTTGATGCTTCCTCACGTATCTCTTTGAGCAGAGAAAACTTCCGAAACCAAAGAAATTGTCATCCCACAATTCTTTGAGGCAGCAACATTTAAAGTGATGCAACGTCGTAGTAAATATGTAAATATATAAACAAATGTTGAATCCTTGTAACCAGAACTGATGTGAATCCTCACATGATTGTCTGAGCTCCTGATGTCTTCTCTGTCACATCTGTCCAGTCAGAAGTCACAGTCGACCAACAAGCTTATAGAACTTATATTTCACAATATCACCATCAGAACTAAAAATATTTCAATCCCCCATGTGGAAGACCCATAAAACTGAATTTTCTCCACTTATATTATTATATATTATTTGCGTCCTGTTTGTTTTATTTCATCTTCAATAATATAGTTTTCATTGAGTCTTTCTATGAACTGAAAAATAATTTTCTCAGAATGATTTATTCTGTTTTAGACACACGGGAACATATATATATATATATATATATATACAGTAATATAGTTATATACTATAACTGTCGGCACACACCCTACAGCCAAGCACAGGATAAGTCCAACTAGACTGCATGTGCAGTATGTTTGATGCTGTGAGCCGGAGCTTCAGAGGAACACAACATCCAAATGGTCTGTGTCAGTTAAATAAAACACATTTTCATTTTGCGACTTCAAGATTCAGTTCATTTGTCTTTGTTTCAGTATTTCTACACTCTGGAGACACTGAGCACACACTGCTGTTGCTTGAGTCATTTTCCACATGTCGCTGAACAACTTTATTTCATACATATTTACTGAAAAATCCATAACACAAACAGAACATATAAACAGACGAACAAACAATAAGCACAGACCATTTGAGTGCAGTGATGTGTTGACAGGGTGGGGGGGGGGGGGGGGCGGAGATGTTTCTGTACAACTTCCCTGAAGAGAAATGAGAAAACAAATAGGTGACAGGGGTCATTGATGATGTAGACTCCATGAACACAGCATTGATGGTAAGTCTTCAGCAGGGAGCGGAGACGAGCACCAAGGATCTTGCCGGCTGCCTTCACTATCCTGTTTAGATGATGTCCCATCACTTTGCGGTCCCTGAAGCAGGAAGTGAGACCATAGCTTGAGGTGGTAGGGGCCGGGATGTGGAGACCTGCCCTTAGCTATGACCAGGTTGTTCAAAGCCATGTTATAAATGCACTTTCCAATCACTGGATTTAACTGACCCTCCTCACAGGAGCACGCTCATTGTTCCGTACCATATCCTGACGTCAATCACAGTCTCATTTGTTGTATTTACATTCAGAGAGACACTGTGATCTACAGCACGCCATTAGCTGATCCATGTGATGCTTTAGTGTGAAAATGATGGATGCTTGGTGTCAAATTTGGCAGTGCAGTCATGAGTTGCACATAAACAGCAGAGGCCTCAGGAGGACACAGCTCTGAGGTGTGAACTTGTTCTCTGTGACTTTTTTACATGTTGTTGTCTCTGGTAATAAAATGTTACATTTGATCCTGAATCATGTCTCTCATTAACATTTAAAGAAAGCTAGTGTAAAATGTTATAGGTTATATTGTACAGTACATCTTATTTGGTCATTGTTTGAGCCATCTTGTCGTGTCTCTCATTCCTTGTCTGGATTACGTTGGTTTCAGATGGAGTTTGGATTATTTAATATTACTTTCTCAGTGGTTTAACATTTTATCATGTGTGATTCTTTAACATGTCATGTGGCACTAAGACAGGTCAGGTCAGGTTTGGCTGCCAAATGCTGTTAAAGGTTCCAATTTAGGTTATTTTGGCAAAAATGTTTTGTTGCTTCTGTGTTCAATATTTGACCTTTTTTATAATTTTCATGCACAAAATCCTGCTGTCCACTAGGACGAACCACATTTAATCTCATCTCCTCTGTTTTTTAAGGAGTGTCAAATGATTCTCAACGACAATTGGCCTTGATCATTCTCAGGTTATATTGAATATCTGACTCACACTCACTGCTCATCTTAAAGATCACAGTAACAGAAACTTTAAACCACATCTGCAGAAGGTTTAATTTAAACACTGCAGTGGCATTAATGTGATCTTCTGTGTTACAATTGCTACAGGACTAAACCGACTGCAGCTGAGCTAATGTGTTCACAAAATTGTTTGTTGGCTTTGTTAGTATAAATTGTGCTTTGTTGTTGTTGAGCTGCGGATAGGTTTGACACATCCACTATTTAATATGAGATTGTTTTTTTTAATTCAAAAATCTGATTGAAAGAATCCTGAACAAACACACAAAAGGAAAAGAACAAAAAGACAATGATTGTGTAGAATTCAGAGATGGGAGACTAGAGTCACAAATTTAAGGGTATGAGATTTGCTTGACTAACACTGACAAATAATTCAAATTGGCTATTGATTCATTCTACTAGAATTGATTTCCAAAAGTAAAAGGTAAAAGAAAAGTGCGCAAAAAAGTGAAAAGGCCTCAACACTCCAGTGTTCGGGAACCCTTACATGCAGTACAGAAGATAAGGCAGTGATGGAAAACTAGCAACAGTAAAAACAGAGGAAGATAAGGAATACTGAGCAATAGATATTGTTATGGATCAGTTGAATGGTATTTGCTTGGTCAGACTTCACATGTGTCTACTGCAGCTTTGAAACAGACCTTCTGTCAAAGAATTTTCACTTAAAAAACATTTTTTTTACTTTTACTTTTTATATGCATCACCTTTTTAGTCTGTTTATCATCAGACAAAAAAGCCAAAAGTATTCAATCTATAAATTTAAAGACATAAATAATTATCATACTTTATAATTTCATTTATAATCTGATTTACTATTATTTGTAATAAAATGTCCTGTTTCTGCAGCTTCTAGTAATGTGATTATCTAGTTCACATTTCAGCTTGTTGAAATCAGTTTTTGCTAGAGGGTGTTCAGGACTTTGTCACATCCGATAGGGCCAATCTCCAGAGATGTTATGGCACCAGCTATGCCCCCGTGGCAGTCATGCAGTACGTTTGGTAGCCACCAGATGTCAGACTATTAGCATGAATGTCAATGAAGTGACCCAGGAACACACAGTGTTTATTAGGAACACAAGATAAAACTAATACAACAGTCTTGTAGTAAATCCTCCTTCATGAAGAAAGGATTTACTTTTATGTGGTCCTCAAAACACAGTTAGGATTTTGGACACTTGATGTTTTTGTTGTTTTCATCTTGGTTTGTTGAACTGGTTTTGTGTGCCTTGTCCTCCCCTCTGCTCTGTCCTCATTCAGTGTGGCTGCTGGCTGAGCGTGACCTCTGGTTCCTCATCATGCCATCTAACCCTAACCCGTACTTAAGGACAGATCTGCTCACCACTACTACCAGAACTTGGTCTAATTAAGTGGTGAGCATGCTAACCATTGTTCTTGGATTTACCCTCGAGCACACATGGGGAATCCTGTTGATCAAATGGGAAACTGAAGATTGTGAGGTGAGCTGTCGGGCGCCCAAAGATTTGGTCTTTTTAACAGGGGTTGCACAATTGTATCTTAAAAAGGAAGGAGGACAAACACCAGGGTCTAAGAAGCAAAAAATAAATGATATGATGTAAAACAATAGTTGGAATTACATATTAGATGAGTTTGGAGGGAATGATATCAATTAGGAAGCAGGATTTAGTAAGAGTGATGGTGGTTTCAAGGGCTGAGTGGGAAATTGGCTATTGGCTAGTCAGCACTGCGGGGGGGGGGGGGGGGGGGGGGGGGGGCTGATGGGATACATTTGTATGGAGCAATTTGAGGCTAAATGTTCTCCACCTTATTAACTAAATAATTCACAAAGCCTCTGCTAGTTCTGGTAATAGGTTGTACCACTGTATATCCAGATTACTTCTTTCAGCAGAAAAAAAAAATCAGAATTAGACTGTTTGACTCTGTTGAGCCCTTAAAATCCAAAATAAATGTTCAGAGTGCAGGATTAAGTGGCAGCTGAAGTTGTAGGTTGCAACCAAGTGAGTACCCCTCCCATCACCCCTCCCCCTCCAACCGTGTAGGAGAACCTGCTGTGGCCTTCATGAAAGCGTTGAGAGCCAGGAGGAGCTGCATTTCAGTTTATTCATATTCATTTTATTGTTGTTTTTATTTGTGTGTGTGTAAGCATGCACCCTTACCAGGTGGTGAGAGCAGGCTATAATTGTTGACTTGGTGAAACTTGCTCATGATTGGGAAGGCGGTTGACAGCAGAAACCATCATTGACCTTCAACCTCAACAGCAGATGCGATTTATAGAGATCAGCTGCAGATGTGCCACAAACCTGAAGGCAGAAACCACGCCCAGACCTGCCATGGGCTTGGGGCAGCCAGGATGCAGAACATGACTTGTATATGTATAATATACTTGTATAATAATAATTGATAAATAACCAGATTTGTCATGTAATAATATATTGAGGTCTACAGAATCCTCATGTAATAATATAGTAACAAGGTAGAGTAGTCATGTAATAAGGGGGTGAGGTTGACAGAGTAGTCGAGTCATAAAGTAGTTCAGTTAGACAACTCACGTTCAAATGTTTATTGCAACAGTAGAACATGTAAGTGTTTGGCGTCTAGGATCCGACCCCCCCCCCCCGATACGATAACATAGATAGGATGGGAGTGATGAGCAAATACTTGTAACCCCCTCGTCAGAGCCTACAGGTGGAAGCTGGGGTGGTGGAGGGGCTGAAGCAACTGGCAGCAATACTGCAGCAGCAGTGGGGCAAGCAAAGGGGGTGATGGGAAATTTTGTCTGCTTTAAATAGTCCGCCTAATAAGGTGGGTTTGTGTTATAGATGATTGTGGAGAGTGAGGTTTGTCATGTGATGTATGTCACACGATTGGAGCAGCGCAGCTCGAGTTGGCTGCCTGAACTGGCTCGCAGGCGTCGCTCCATTAATGTGTAAAGGAAGGATTCCTCCTCTGTTGCTCTTCCTGATGTTTCTTGTCCTATTCCAGGATCTAAGGACAGGCGGTGTTATAATGCTGCACAGAATGATAATCCCTATGATTTGTGATATGTGATATATTATTAGGTAGATCCCCAAAGGATTTAAATATATAATTGGCACAAATTTAACCATGTTCATGAACTCTGTGTGTACAAACTGTAGAATTAGGAACATTTGTAATGATTAAATGAAGTTGAAGCGATGCAACATGCTGCACACGAGATACAGTATATGATTACTCCACTTCAGGCTGGACAGTTTACACTACACAATGTCACAAATACTATAAATCTCAAATGTTTATTTTTTTATCTCACAATAACTTGTACTTTAGTATTTCCACTTTGTGCTACTTCATACTTTCCAAACTGATACATTTAAGAGGAAATTATTGTACTTTATACTCCATACATTTATTTGACAGTTCCTTTTAAAATGAATATTTTAAACAACAGATAAGATAACACGCTGTTAAAACACAATGTTAAAGACTAAACCAGCGGTTTAGAAAAAAAATGTCTTGCTTCTTCTGAATAAGCAGTTTAATTTTTTTAAACTCAAATGTTTTAATAATCCAGTATCTCACCAAAAATCAAAGAGAGGAACAAGCTCTCACAATAAATCTAATGTCTGTGCATATAAGTAACTGTTTATAATGTATTTTGCTCTATATTAGTATTCAAACGAGTACTTTTACTTTAAAACTTTAACGACCGTTAACTAGCTTATTTGACGGTGTCAGGTGAAGTTAAACTTATATATTTCAGCCCAGAAACTGCAGCAAAATGGTGCAAAGACGTTTTGAGATTAAATGTGCCCCTTAAAACGTTAATCATGCGACTAGTTATGTACACTGGGCCAGTGTAAACAGGAAGTAGATTGTCTAATCTGCAGTTGGTTGCTTAGTAACAGAAAATACTAGGAACAAAAATGAGGAACAGCGATGGTGAAAAGGTTTTCACACATGAATGTCGAGAAGAGAAATAAGGTGCTTAGATTGCAAACAATATGTAAAAAAGAAATTCTAGAAAGGAAATCAATAGGGGAGATAAGTGAGGTTAAAGTGGTGATATCAGGAATCCCCATTGGAGAATATTTGGAGGCATTGAAGGGAATGCTGACAGGAGGAACTGTTACAGGAATGAGACGGTTGCAAGCACACAGAATTGGCATAAATCTGGACAGTGCTACTGGAGTTGAAAGATGAAGTTCTTCCAGAAAAATTCATGTCGGGATATATTACCTTTAAATGACGTGCATATATTCCTCCACCTTTGAGCTGCTTTAAATGTAAGAGATACTGTCACATTGCGAGTGTATGCAAGGGAAAACAGAGATGTGGAAGGTGTTGGGGAGAGCATGCTTATGGGGAGTGTGGCGCAAACAGAGCTATAAAATGCTGCAACCGTGGTGGGGAGCATACAGCTGCCTATGGAGGGTGCATGATAAGAAAACATGCTGTGGAGGTCCAGCAAGTAAGAACTGAACAGAGAATAACATATGCAGAGGCATTGAAGGTCGTGGACAGTGGGACAAGAAATCAAAGTATGAGTCAGAATAAAGAAGAAAATAACGGACAAAGAATGCAATGTAATCACCAGACAGGCTTAACAACAGATAAACTGGTTCTGTTCCTGGCATATGTCATCAAACTAAAATGAACAAAATCCGATTCACAGTGAAAGCAGCAGCAAAATTCTTAGATATGAAAGAATTATCTTGAATTCATGCAGATCTAAGTCAAGGAGAAGGGGTCGCAGAGGGCAGTCAAACAATCATCCCATTATGTTATTCCTTCAATGGAATGCTACAGAAGCTTGATTGCAAACGGTCAAGAGTTAAACGGGTATATTACCACATTAAAAACCAAACCAGATATCATCTGCATACAGGAGACGCGGCTCAAACCCGTTTTAGAATATGTTCTTAGGATACTCTAACATACGCAATTAAGGATAGAGTTAATGGAGATGGTGGTGGGTATGCAACATTTATAGGAAATGGAATACAAGACAGACAAGTAGGAGCAATACAAGAGTTGGAGGCAGTAGTAGTCGAAGTATGGACCAAGAAAGGAAGTATTTAAATAATTAATTTCTATAATTCATGCAAACAATTAGAGAAAGGAAAGTTTGAGGCACTAGTGGAACACTGGCGAGGGATAGTAATCATGTCTGGAGACTACAATGCACATAGTACAGTACACTGTGGACGGGAGATGGAAATTTGAGGAGGTAGATTAGAAAATTCAAAACAGTAAGTGAGGGAAAAATTAAAGATGTTAATCTCAATATATCAGTTGGGGAAATAAATGTTGAAAACAGTAAAATCATAATAGATGCAGCAAAATAATCTATACCCATAAGCAGTGGCATAACACAGGAAAAAAATAGTTCCATGGTGGACTCAAGAATGTGCCAAAGCAATACAGAATAGAAATAAGGCTTTCATGGTCTTGAAAAAACACCATCTTTTCAAAATTTGATTGATTATAAAAAGAACGGGCTATAGTGAGAAATGAGAAGAAGACGAAAAGGGAGTATAAGTGAAGATACTGTTACTCATTGGGTCTCTGATGTAATTACTTATGTAACCGAATTGGATGTCTTAGAAAGAGATCTTACTTGACTGATTGTTAACCAACACCGACAACGCCACCTTGGGACTTTCACCCAAAGAATAAGCAATACTACCAGGATAAACCTGATTGATCCCCACAATTATACTAATCTCTTACAAGGGGGTTCCTCACAAATACACAGATCAGTCCACAAGTGAATACAGAGACGTGTGTTTCAATTATAAAATATAACAAAGTTTATTTGGTCATTTTTTTAAACAATTCTTTATTATTCCTTTTCTATAAAAATAGATATTTCAATGCCAGATATACAAAAATAGAAACCTTCTAGAGAAGCATACACTACATATTATTAAGTCGAGGTAGGTCAAAACTACAAGGGCAAGTGGTCACATCATCACTGCAAAACACACACTGCAAACAGCAAAGAAAACGGAGTAAAAAATCTAAAGAAAGGTAAATCACACTAAAGAAACAAATGACTGAGGATTAAAGACACACTCCTGCAATATCCTATGCCGCCATCACCTCCACCACTCAACAACTCTGTGCTTTTAATTCATCTGTTCACATTATATAAATGACAACTTTACACCTTAAAACACACAGACTTTACTAAGCAAAGCAACACCAGCTACTGTTTTTCAAACAAAAACCCTACACAAAGGCAAAGCAAACCAATAATAAGAACTAATAACCAACTATAAGGCAAGACAAGAGTGGTAGCATTTCATCTAAAACAGAAAGAATACATGGGGTTAATACACTTTAATTTAGGCATGACATCAGGTAATTTAATAAACAAATTTAAAGGTGTTACCTCGGCTGTCCGTAAATTCCCACGCTCTCCGAGCCTGGCGCATCCCACCAATGACGCGCACACCCTGGACCGGCTGAAATTGTAACGTGGGCCTGAAATATAGTGATATTTAACAGCCTGCAACAATCCACACAATGCGCTGCGGAGCACGCCACACACCTGAACCGGAAACGGCAGCGGAAAGGGGGGAGGAGAGCAACTTCACTCTATTTAACATCGATGTGAGACACGGACACAACGGTGATTGGATAATTATTTACCTGATGCACACAAGAAAAAAAAGTGTGCATTTCCTTGTTACCAGCCGGTTACATCCTACCCCCCAGGTTTTATCGGTGACCTGCCGATAAACTACACATACATCAACATCACGACCAGGGCCTAAAGATGTCTGTCATCATACTGCCAGAACCCAATAGGTAGGTAGTAAGGAGGTAGTAAACCTACTTGCCTCGACCCGCACAGGTTCGGGGAGATGATGGATATTACGGTGTTGTCCTGCTGTTTCACGGGCTGACCTCCGAAAGACAGTTGTGCTGGTGCTGGGCACCTCCTCGGGAGGGGAGGAAGGATCTGAAGCCCTTACTGTAACTGATGGTGGACTTTCTGGTGCATGCCGTGGAGGGCTTGATTGAACCATGGGATGATTGTATGCAGAGGTGCCTTTAGGACAACCCATAGTCCATAGTTTCCAGTCTAAACAAAGTCATCATCTCTTGCCTCAATTGCCACTGCTGCTGGTGATTTCAGCGACCCAACTTGAGGAAGTACAGGAGAAAGGGGCAGGGCAGGCTTTAACATAGTGCAGTGCACTTGTCTTATTCGAGTCAGATCATCGGCTGGGGCTATAGAGTAGACAACTCTTCAGGTTCAGGTGTTCTCACACTTGATAAACAGTGGACCCCCAAGCATCCTGGATCTTGTTACGGCCACGAACAGTATGGTCCCGCAGGTAGACTCTCTGACCTGTCTCGAGTGATCCACTCTGCACTCCTCGATCATGCCTCTCCTTCCTCCGCCTAGCGGCCATCTCCATGCGATCCTTAGCAGAGTCAAAAGCAACATGAAGCCTCCATCGGTGCTCCGCCACCCAGTCTCACACTTTCCCCGCTGTTTGCTCTGTTAGATCACCCAGCAGGAAATCCACAGGTAAGCTTGGGTCCTGGCCAAGCATCAGAAAATGTGGGGATTCACCCGTGGACTGATGAGCCGTGGAGTTATAATTAAACACCAGCTCAGGGAGGTCTTCTGGCCAGTGGCTCTTCTGATCAGGTGGGAGGGTGCACAGCAGGTTATGCAAAGTCCGATTGAACTTTTCGCATAGACCCTGTGGATGATAGGGGGTGGTGCAAGTTTTCTGGATTGCGTATAACTGAACCAAGGCAGTCTCAAAACTCCTTCCCTGGTCAGAATGGATGCAGGCTCGGACCCCCTAGCGGTAAAACCACTCTCTGACCAGCACCTCTGCCACAGGAGATGCTCTCTGATCCCTGGTTGGTATGGCTTGGGTGAACTTCGAAAAGACATCGGTCAGGACCAAAACACACTCCTTACCGTCTCGAGATGGTTCCAAAAGGGTGAAGTCGATAGAAAGCACTTGGTTTGGCTCTGCAGCCAACAGGTGACCCATGGGCGCCCGGACCTTGGGTTGAGTACATTTGGCCAGGGTACATCGCTGACACTGCTGACACTGCTGACACCAATCTTTTTTCTCTTGGTCCATCCTTGGCCAATAGCACCTCTGCCTTAATAAATCAGTAGTCCGTTCAATGCCTTGGTGACCATGGTTCTGGTGCAGCTGATGCAGAACTTCCTCCTTCAGAGCCTTTGGAAGGAGCAGTTGGTAGACCTCCTCCCCCCCATCTGGACGGAACAGCCGGTGATAAACGAGGCCCTCAGCCTGCACAAGGCAGCAACCCATGCACCTGGGGATCCAACTCCAATCTCTTAGCCTGACCTGGCACCAGTGCCAGAAGTGAAGGAATAGCCAGATCCACTTGCTGAAGTGCCTGAAAGTCAGCAGGAGTACGGGATGGGAAGGCAGTTACAGCAGCCTGCACTGCAGCTAGCCGCATACCTCCTCTCATAGTCAGCTGAAGAGCTGCAGGTACAGCCATTCCAGGGAGAATGGGGGAAAGGGCATGGGCATTCTTATTAGTACGGCCTGGGCGATACCGGACACTATACTTAAAGGCAGACAATTCTGCAACCCAGCGCTGCTCGGTAGCACCCAACTCAAGGGATTGTTATCAGTCCAAACGACACATGGTTGGCCCCATAAGTACTCTTTGAACTTCTCATTGCCCATTTCATGGCAAGGATCTCCAGCTTCATGGAGCTATAGTTTTTTTCAGCTGGGTGTAAACTCCGGCTGGCATATGCAACAGGCCTCCCTCTTCCATCCTGCTCCTGCGACAAAACTGCTCCCAAGCCGCAATGACTGGCACTAACCTCAAGAATGAAAGGGAGAGAGAAATTAGCAAAAGCCAGGGTAGGTGCACTTACTAAGTAGGCCTTTCACTCCCGGAAACTCCTTTCACAACTCTGACCAGCCATCTCCCAACACTGGGCCTTGTCCTTTCCGGGTCTTTCCACCAGCCAGTTCAGCCACCAACCGACAACAATTGATTGATGATGTTCCAGTACGGCAATGGTATAGGCGCATCCCTCCTTCTGATTATGACGCAGTTAAAGCCCACATACATCAGCTGCTAGAAACCCAGGTAGTTACGGAGAGTAATAGCCCCTACGCCTCACCCATTGTCCTGGTGAGGAAAAAGGATGGCAGTCTGTGTCTGTGTATAGACTATCGCCAGTTAAACCACAAGATGAGAAAATATGCTTTCCCACTTCCCCGCATCAAGGAGTCCTTGGACGAGAGTTCAACCGCTTGGCCGAGCGGATGTATTCAAGGTTCTTGTGGTCAGTCCAGTCCACAAAGGTTTTTTTCCACTCCCTCCAACCAGTGCCTCCATTCCTCCAAAGCCATTTTAACCGCCAACAGCTCACGGTTGCCGACGTCGTAGTTCCTTTCTGCAGGGGACAGCTGATCTCTGGCTAAGTTAGAGGCGTCTACCACGAACTGCCGAGTGGGGTCTGGATAGGTGAGAATAGGAGCAGAGGTGAATCTATGTTTTAATTCACCAAAAACCTTATTAGCTGCCAGGGTCCACTGGAATGGAGATCTCTGAAATGTGAGGGCTGTGAGAGGGGCGGCCACTGAGCTGTAGTTCCGGATGAAATGGCGATAGAAGTTCGAAAACCCCAGGAACCATTGGAAATCTTTGCGAGTGGATGGCACAGGCCACTGGTTGACTGCCTGCACCTTGGCAGAGTCCATCATGATACCTCCGTTATTGAAGAAAAAGCCAAGGAACGAGACCTTGGACACGTTGGACTAACATTTCTCGGCTTTGAAGAACAGCTTGTTCTCCAGGAGTCTCTGGAGAACTTGATGAACGTGATCCTGGGGAGACTTTGAAAAGATGAGGATATCATCCAAATATACGAACACACAGACATTGAGCAGGTCACAGGGTACCTGTTCTTAACAGTGACATCGTTGAGACCTCTGTAGTCAATACAGGGCTAGAGGGTCTTGTCTTTCTTTTCCACAAAAGAGAATCCTGCTCTGGCTGGTGATGCGGACGAGTTGATAATCCCAGCCAGTAACGACTTCATGATGTATTTCTCCATGAACCTTGTCTCTGGGGCTGATAGCGAGAAGAGCCAACCCTTAGGAAGTGTGGAGCCGGGGAGAAGGTCGATGGCACAATAATAGGGGCGGTGAGGAGGCAGCGACAAGACACTCAAGAATGCAGAAAGATAACGCTGGATAACTAGGCAGGAACACACTAGACAATCTGGCAGAGAGTGGATGTAACTGACCGGTATAAATAAACAGATGAACTAATGATGGAATGGGGAGCAGGTGTGTGTGGGGAGACTCAGGTGAAGGGAAGTAGGTGATTAGCGGCTTGTGAGGGTGACTGGATCTATCTGACAGATAGACATGATTAAAAACAAGGATTGGTAGATAGTTGTTAAAAAAGGAGCAACAAGGAAGAGAGATGTAGATACGGCAGTAAATTATAGCAAGGCTGAGATCAAAAGTATAATCTAATCAGGACTGAAAAAGAGCTGGCAAGAAGAATGGGACAGAGGAAGTAAGGGTAGATACTTTCAATGTATTCATAAGAAAGTAGGTGAAATGAGAACAGCCACCAGTGATACCAAGGAATAGGTTATAGTATCAAGAATGAGGTCTGGTCATACAGGTCTAAACAGCACCCTGAAGATAATGAACAGGCATGACACAGGCAGATGTGACAATTGATATCAGCACTCCAAAGAAAAATACTACAGAGGGACCCAGGTGATGCAGGATATAGGACGATATTCAGGTTTCTAAAAACCACATGACTCTATTACAGAATTTAGGTAAATATCCATTCTGACTTGCAGAGGTGGAGTGCCGAGAAGATGATCGAAGTATTTGTACTTGTACTTCGTTTTGCCAACTGCAAACAACCAGCCAACAGCCAACTGCATCAACACTGCCTGCTCGCGCAGGCAGTGTTGATGCTTTAATCTGATAACATGGGAGCTGAAAATGAAAAGCAAGAGGATCTGCGTCCCACACGTGCCAGCCAGTGTGGCCAGTCACATTCACCTCTGGTTCAGTTGCTTACAAGTGAAAGTGGTGACTGACAAATTATTCCCGGGAGAAAGAAAAATGGTTTGGGGCTATGCCCATACCAGGCGACGGCCATGCCTCAGGCCCCTCCAGATGGGCGTCTCGTGGAGGGATGCTGATGAGGGAGAATGGCAGAGGCATACCCGACACAATCCAGGCCACGAGACAGTCCAGCAGCTAGGTCCGCCCCTCTTACTGTCTTGGGAGGGCCTCCCACTCTGCTTCTGCATGCCCCAGTTGCTTGGCCATGAACTCCTCCACCATCTTGGCCAACGCAGTCACTGACTGGAGGTGCTGCTGTTCCGTCACTGTACTGGTTGTGTTAGGCCCCACTTTGGGCACCACTGTGGGAAAGTCCCTTGCCACGGGGGTCTCCAAACACAATAGTCAGTCACCACTTAAATCAAAAGAACAAGTAGAAGCTCAGCTCAGTTCTGTCTCAGTATATATTATTCAGAAATATAGTGTGCTTCTCTTTTAATGTAAAAAAAACGACTTGTTGCTGCCATTTTTTAAAAATCTTTACTTGACTATGGTGATGTCTTATATATGCATACCTCTGCCCAGCATCTGCATATGCTCAACAAAGCCTACCATGCTTCCCTGAGATTGATAACAAATTGTAAAACTCTGACTCATCACTGTGAGTTATACTCTCGGGTAGTATGGCTCTGCTCTGAATGTCTGCACAGAAATTGGAAAAAGGGCTTTTGCTTATTCTGCACCTGCAACTTCGATTTTGTTGCAGAAGGACTTAAAGCTCAGCCAATCTATCTCACTGAGTGACTTTAAAACCAGAATGAAAGAACTGGAGTCAGATTCTAAAAAATGTTGCTGTTTTTAACTACCTGTAGCTTGAATATTGAAAGTGGTGCTCAATGCTGCTTTTTGGTTCTTCTGATCATCTTTTCACTTGTGTTTTTACCTGTGCTATTTGTTTTTTCTGTTCTGCCGAATGTCTTGGCCAGGTTTCCCCTTGAAAAAGAGATTTGGAATCTCAAGGAGACCTTCCTGGTAAGATGTTCATGTTTTACTTTTTAGTATCTTTTCTTTGACCACCAGGTGTTGAAGCTGGCCTGCACATACAATTTTGGTAGGGATATAAAGAAAATAGTTTTAAAATGCAGAAAGTTCCTTTCATGAGATGAAGTTGGAAACACCAGCCCATGTTTATTTCATGGGAAATAACCCCATGAATTATGGATTAATATCAGCATTTCTGAGAAAATGCTAACTCTGGGCAACAAACTCCGGAGGAGGATGGATGAAGTGAGGATCTGAGGGGAAGAAGTCAGCAGGTGGGAAGATACAACACTGAGGAAGTCATTTAATCAGTCTCCTCTGTCAGTTTCTGCTCCCTGACCGTGAAATATTGAACAAACACAGATATTTAACAGTCTGCTGGCGTGATACTAGAAATGTTTTTTGGCACAATGTCACACATTAGCTATGCTGTTGTACCCTTTCTCTTGAAATATACCGTTGAAATCCAGCATTAGGAGAGAATGTGCGTGCAGATCAGCAACATCCAGTCTTACATTGTAATTGTAATATATTTATCAGGTATTTGGAATATGTTAAAGGAGTTTATTTTAGAAACAAAGGAATATAAATAGACTTTTGTAAATACTGGGCACCTACAGGAGCTTGTAAACATCTAATGTTTGAGGAACAGTGTTATTTCTTACTGTTTGCAGCTGGTGTACAGCAAAATACATTTATTAAATATACAATTATTTTGGAGATAACAACTGCTTAGCTATTAGTTTACCAGTGAATGGTGGTTGTCTAAAATATGATGAGAGTCTGTGGACAAAACATTGCTGACTCCAATGATGGCAAAAACAACTCCCATAATCCCATGTTGCTAAACCAAACTCTCAACATCATTAATACTGTGTCTGCTGTATGTTTTCATATTGACATGGATTCTGTCTCATTTATAATCATACATGAAGTATCTTTAGCTCAGCTGCTGGTGATACAGTAATAACACAATTGGATATGAAATCCAAGGGAAAGTAGCTGTGAGATAAAAGAACACATATGCTCACAAGACAGGAAAAACGAAATACTTTCGGATCAAGGTCTGTGACTGATATCCCGTGTGTCCTGTCCAGCAGTGACCCAGCTCATCTTAAAGCTTAAATATCAATTAGAGAGGCTTACTGTGCCAGCAGATTCTTTTGAGGTCATTTTGCAGCACACTGCTCAGCAACCATCGCAGGACAGTCACTTTGAGTCATGCTTTGTCTTATTTAGTTGCAGTCTGTGTGATGACTATACAGCAGAAATCCCTGTGATTTAACTTGACAAGCACCTTGAGACGAGATAAGATTTTTCCCACCAGCTGTCCAAGTCCCTGACAACAGGACTGCTGGAGGTGGGGGGTGCGGGTGTGTAGAGGCGGCTCACACAATGTAGCAGCAGACAGTCTGACAATGTACACAACTGCACAACACAGCTTGCCTGCCAAACACAGCAGCCCTGAACTACAGATGGATTTGCTGTGCTTTCACATGAGTGGCTCACTTTGCATACATTTGCATTAGTTTGATTTATAAAAAGAATAAACAGAGAGACAAATAGAGGAACATTTTACAGGGGAAGCTGAAGGATTTCATTTCAGAAGAATCAGACAAAGCGCTCGACTGGACTTGGAATTTGATGATGCCTGAGGAGAGAGGGAGCAGAGGGATGACAGATTTTTCTTCTTTTTCTGTCTCTGCTTGTGGCTGAACGCTAAATTGGGAAGCACCGTCGTCTCCTCCCATCAACTTGTTTCCTTGGTTACCTGTGATATCAAACACACACACACACACACACACACACACACACACACAAACACACACACCTGCTCTTTGTGAAAGTCACGCACACTGATAGAGGGAGCATCTCACCAGGCTGAAATGAAACGTGGTCGAACAAGTTTCACGAACACCTGACATATTAGTTTGATACCCACATACCCCACGTTACTGTGTAGCTGCTTCAGTGAGCTCATACAGTCATGAGAGCCATTTTTGACTGAAGTGTAAATGTTGTCAGGTGGATAATAAAGTGAGACATGCTGACGCACATAAACCTGCTGACTCAACTAGAGTTTGGAAACTTCCTCACAAGAATCAAAGATAACTTTCACATTTCTGCCATGTTTTCCATTGTCTGAGCTTTGATTGCAGCTCTTTTAATCACCTCATCTTCCTCTGTAGCAGTTTATGGATCAGCTCCAGCAGCTGTTTATTGCTATCAACCCTTCAGCTCATCTTCACACAGCAGTGGGAGGAAACTTATTTTAATTTATTTTGCAGATCTTCTTGGAATTCTGTTAAAATATGTTTCTAAAGTGTGTTCTATATCTGATTGTAAACCTGATTATTCAACTTGTTTTTCTTAAGTGTTTACAGAATGGATGTAAGTTTTGTGTAATCATGGTTTTCTGACTGTAAAGAGCCACTGGGACACACATTTCACCCTTATTCATTTTCCCTGGATTGATAAATTAAACTTTATATAAGTGAGGGTAATATTTGTCTGCGGGCTTAGTAGATTTAGCATAACCTTTAACATTACATTCTCAACATTGTCGTTGTTTTACCAGGGGATAATTAATGGATCTATAAAAAAAGAATCAGGAACCTCTACAGACCTGATATGACAGTCTTTCAAGTTTTTTCTTGAACATGATATCTTAAGATCAGCTTGAGGGAATGTCTTCCAATCCAATTGGTACAAACATTCACTTGGATTCAAAGATTCAGGCCCAATCCCTTAGCCCTTCCCTCTAGTTTTGCGCAAATACTGTATATAAAAAATCTTTTGCGCGTTCACGTGGCATGCTCGTGATCTTTTTTTTGGGATGATCATCCTGTATTTTCACATAATTTCATATTGCATCGCCCTCTTTGAAGTCACATGATGCACTTGATTGAACCCGTGTATAGCAGCAATGTTACTGAACTAAACTGCTCCTCTAATAATAAAGCATCCTGGCAGGGTTGCCTACAGACCACTGCTAGCAGCCTGTGTGCTATTGATACATATGTGAAATAATGAAGAGCATCCAAGCTTTTTAATTTCAAATGTCATTGATTCGCCTGCATTCCCATAGATGTTATTTGGATATTATAGGTTTTTGTCACTTTAGTAACTGCAAACAATAGCATTGGTTTATTTAAGATCTCAACAATGTTCTTACAATGACATCCCCGGCAAAACTGTCTCGTCTGTTTACATTGACGACTACTGATGACATGTCGGGTTTTTCGCGATGACTACTGATGATGTAACGGCTTCTTGAAGGGCTGTCCCAATTCGTAGGGGAAGATTTCAACCACTACTCCGTTTTAAGAGGCAAGATAACCCTCGAAAACAAGGGGTAGGTGTAGGGTCACAGGGTGAAATGGGATTTGGCCTTAAGGTCACTGTGACCTTACAAAACCTGTGTTGCCTTGTGAACGCGATATTTCAAGGGCGCCTTGAGGATAACCTTTCAAATTTTGCACGAATGATCACTTAGACTCACAAATTAACTGATTTAATTTTGGTATCCATAGAGCAAGGTCACAGTAGCTTCACAAAACTTATTTTTGGCCTTATGAATGTGATTTGAATTTCTACAAAGTTTGATCAGTTATCAGTTGATAATCATTAGATTTCATTGGTCAAAGGTAAAGGTCACAGTGACTTCATATAAATCTGGAAAATAAATGTATGTCGACAGAAACTGTACTTGTTGGTGGACACATACAACCACTCTGCTGTATTTCTAGTTTTCACCTTAAAAGGTTTTTATTTTGGTAATTTCACCATACTCTTGTCAAGGGTTAAGGGCAGAGGATGTTGGACCTTTTTAAGCCCAACAATTTTTTTATTTTTGAATATGGGCTGTACGAATAAAATTTGATTGATTGATTGATGAGTGTCTACAATTTGATTTGGTGATTCTAGTTTAAAAATGTGTACGTTCCGTTTCTCTCTGAAGTTGTATTGGATTGGGCTGCTACCTGGCTGCTTCACTGTTTACCCCTCTACATAAATGCAGTAAATTGACTATAAATCCACTAGAGCAAACACAGTAGTACAGTGCAGTAGTTTCCTCCTTGATCTGGCATAAAGTACTTAATCTGTGAAAAATATGGAATTCAACATCCACAGTGATAAGAGGAAACAATACTGTGAACTCTAGAGTATGTACATTCGAATTAAACATTAGTGCCAAGTGTGTAACAGACATACACTCCATTATGCTTGTTTGTGCTGAGCCTATGAACTGTTTGCACACACACAATTCAAGCACACTAAGGCAAACACACACACACACACACACACACACACACACACACACACACACACATACACACACACACACACACACACACACACACTATTTGCTGAGTCTATTATTCACTATATTCAAGATTTAATCTGAGTCTATCAGACAAATAGAATGTTAAACCCTCTGTCAGGATTAAGGATACAAGTAAACTGTTGGACTCAATCTGAAGCATGTCTGTGAAAAAGTTAACTAAAAATCAGATGTGCATAAAACAAGAGTAATTTACAAAAATAAGACTAATTAATAGAAATGATAAAATATTATTTTCGCACCCTGCCAGATTAAAAACAGATAATCTTCTCACTACATCTGTCAAAGTAATAAATAAGTAGCTGCCGTTCAATAGCATTGATTTTGCTATCAGTTACAGTTTTCCTAAATATTTCCTGCTGCAGTGATATGACGTGTGAATAGATGTCAGCAGTTGGTCAAAACTCAGCCCGATTATCCTCTTGTGTGCAGCAGGCATAATAAAAACTAAATTTACAAAACTAAAGAAACTTGACCTAATCTTTATTTGCTAACAGCATGGTTTTCTCCAGAAACAACTTTCTCTCAGTTTATGTTGCCTGTTAGTTTTGCACATATAATCTCATATTAATCACAAGCAATGACAGCTAAACCATACCCATGATAATAGACCACATTCCAATTCCTGATGAAAACTGAGTTTCTTTTAAATTCTTGTCAAAAAACACAATACTCTGATAATACTTGTATTGTAAATGGGTTGTCTATAAATCTATTACCTAGAAGGGACCTCTTTCATCTCAGCATACCCTGTAAAGCCGTACCAGACACAGCCTTCTGTCAAGCTCGGGGTCCATCTGCTGTGGCTGCCCTCAAGACAACTCACATGACTGGAGAAATGAGTTTGTCCATATGCTGCAGGCAGCCAGCCGTACTTTAGAATCCAAAGACCAGAGTATGTGCTGTGATGTGGCCACAAAGGTAGATGTTGCATTGGCTGATGTCTGGTACATGCTGTGACATAAACAACACTCAACCAATTAATGTGCACACACACCACACACCACACACACACACACACACACAACACAACACACACACCACACCACACACACACACACACCACACACACAATTGATTCCCACAAGAACAAATGTCCTCACAGCAATATTAAGCTTCGTGAGCAGCTGCTTGATAGACTTATATCAGCTACATGCTGTAAGGTGGATTGGTGGAGTTGGTTCTGTATTGAGAGCTGAAGTCATAACATCATGTCTTTTCTAGCCTCGGTTTCTTTGGTTACTGTCACTCAAAATAATCTCTTATTCAGCAGCTTATTTCTTCACTTGAACAATGATCCTGGGTTTACCCTCCATATGCTAATACACTTTACATCTATAACATCATTAGCTACAAGAAAGATATATAACTTACAGAGGGCACAAAAAACAAGTTCATTATAATGAGTTATATCCTAAAGCATCCTTGTTGTTTTTAAACATGCATGTATTTATTAATTAAGTTCTTTATGGTTTGGTTTTATATTTTTCATTACGACCACTTTCACTTCTAAAACCAAACCCTCACCATTGGCTGGGCCATTGGCAGGATTTAGTCTCTCAAATCCCCACCTACCAAAATCCCAATATGTAATAAAAATTACGAGCATATGACAAATATTTGAGAAAAAGGTAAATATTTCAGATATAAAGCATTTTTTATTTAATTTGCCGAACTGTGGGCTTCAAAAATGTAGAATATCTTTACCTATGCATTTTAATATTATGTCAATTAATAGTTAACTGTCTTTTTCCATTTGGAGATTTTCACCTCAATACTAGACAAAACAGAAACTATATTTTCACTTTTGTATTAAAGCAGCACTGTGTAACATATACTGAGAAAACAGCTTCTTCTGCAGCCACAAGTGGTGATTAATTCTGTGGGGCTCCAAGTTGGAGTGGTTTTCATGTACAGACAACCAGACAGTCAATCTTCTGCCTGAGCTTTTTGCCTTTTCCCAGCCATTGAACCGAAACATGGATGAGTGGTGTACATTCATCTCTGCATTCCTGAACCAAAGGTGCTGTCGCTGTAGAAAACACATCTAACTCTGTTTTGAATTATTGATATTTAAAGGTTCCCAACTGAATATCAGAGACAAACTTGGCTTTTAGTCTTTTTATGTCATCTACATTTTCAGCTACATTACTCTTGAAATTATTTGACCCAATTCTGGCTGCTTGAGCTGCTCACTATCTCTCAGTGAGACACTTCTCCGGCCACAGAGTGGGAATGTAAGAGTCACCATTCTCCCTATTACAGGTCAGTAACAGCAACAGGATTAGCTATCTGCTACTTTACAGTAAAATAGTTACATAAACTTACTTTATGGCCATAAACTGACCAAATTCAACAAAGAAGAAAAAGCCAGCCGTAGTTATATAGCTGCACTCTCTGATAGTGTCCCAGCTCATGCAGCATGATAAAAAAAAAAAAAAAAAATTAAAAGGCAAATTATAAAAAATAAACATGAACGTGGAAAGAGAATAATTATTCTACTCGCCTACTAAGAATAATTGTACAATCGAAATCCTATAATTAAAGTAGAGGGTAATTAACATAAAGAATTAACAACTGCAATGTAAGATGATACATGTTGCTTTTGAAATAGAGAGCTGGAGGGAATTAGGGGATACCGCAGGCACCACTTTGTGGTTTAAATCAAAATTAATCAAAGTTTTTGTGTTGTTTTTATTATGAAGAATTTTCCTAATTTCTAGCTTGATGTCGGGTGACAACTTCTACAAAATGCACAATACCTCAGTGTTTTAAACATTTCTACAAAGTTACATCTCATTCAGAAAGAATTAAGGCTGAGTGGCATCAATAACTAAGTCACTCATACACTTTATCGGTTCATAACTCAGCCACTGAAAACAGGAGAGAGGCAATTTCACGTTTCTAAAGTCCTCTTTAGAAAGAAGACTTTATGAGTTATATAATACAATGTTCAGCAGCCTCATTTTACTTCAACTGTATTTAAGTCAACTACTGATTAAAACCACCACACTCACTTTGACATCAACATTGTTCACTATCATAGCGATACAATTTACACTTTGCAAGTTACATATAAACTACATGTATCTCAGCAAGTTGTTTTGAATTCCACAGTTTTAAAACATTCTTCAGATTTAGATTCTTTCAACTTGTCAAGTTTGAGTTCCTTAAGTACTTTTTCTTCTTTATTTCTGTCTCACCTCTTTCATCCACATTTTATATATTTTTATTACAATTGACCTTTTGATAGTCCCCACTCACAAACAATCAAATGTCCAAATGTCCAACAATAGTTTAGTTACTGGTTTATAACTATGCACGACTCTTATACCAGGACTTAGATCAGGTCTGTAAAATGAAGAGTATGTAGGTTGGAAGGTTCTACATTTTTATCACCTTTTCAAAAGGAGGAGCAAAAGGTATTTAATGAATTATTCTCTGTATATCTGCTTATGTTACAGTGAAAATGTTAGTACGCCTACTCCCTTAGTATTACCTCCAAGGCAAAGTTAGCATATCATTGGCTAGCTACATTATTATGTGTGGTTACAGATCACACATACTGTGTGTGAGCCCCGACACCAGAGTTTTAAATAATATAAACAGCTCTAATCTATAATATCCCACAATCTGCCGTTTCAGCCGACATAATTGATTTTGCTACTTCTGTCTGACTTCATGGATCCCCTGCCTCAAGAATAGAATTTCATTCGCAAATTATGGCGACCTTGAAGTTTAGAGGGTTGCAACTCTACAATAGTATAGCGGTTAGTTCCCAAATCGGGAGTAGTGATGTCATGTCACATGACATGGCCAACCCAGCGCCAAAATCATGACTGCATGCACAGCACATCATGGCAGATACAGCGACTCTGACATCCTGCGTTTGTGATCTTCATTCTCACCAACATGGGTGGTTGGTGAATTGATCCAAATAAGACAAATTTGACATATGAATATAGAAATGTAAGCATCTGATTGAATTGGTTGATGGTTAGCTATATTGTAATTTTGATAATGTTACTCATGATAAATTATATTGAAGATTTATTTCAAGACAATTACACATAGCTATAAATATCAATACTTGGGACAAAACATTGAAGATGATATTACACTACAGCTCTAGTTGCAATTATGATCTTATTGGATTCTTGTTTTGTAATTTGTCAATTTCCTTTGTAATTAAGCAATAAGTAATTCAACGTAAAAGTAAAACATTTTCATACATCTATTGCGATTACCTATTATGTATTATCATTCCTTTGTAAACACAACAGTTGTACTGTATTACAAAATGTAAATGCATTTAATTTGCCTACTACTTCTATAGCTCTAAAATCCACAAACAGGCAACCAATATAGTTAAACAGGAATCAAATAGAAAGTATAACAGAGTTGAGACAAAAGAGGTATCCCACTGTTGATAACCATGGCTATGTGATTAGTTAGATAGTAATGGTTTGTTTAGACTTTCAGTCAGGATTTAGCATCCATCACAGCACAGAAACAGCACTGTTAAAAGTTTACTAATGACCTTTTCATGGCCTCAGATAATAGACTTGTCTCTATACTTGTCCTGCTGGATCTTAGTTGCTACATTTGATACCATAGATCATAAGATTCTGTTACAGAGAGTGGAACATGTAGGGATTAAAGGAACAGCATTAGGCTGGTTTAAATCGTATTTATCAGATAGATTTCAAGTTGTAACAATGACTCCTCCATGCACAAGAAAGTTTGTGATGGAGCTCCACAAAAGTTCTGTCCTTGGACCAATACTCTTCTCCTTATATATGCTTCTCTTAGGCAACATCATCAGAAAGCAAGACATACACTTTGACTGTTAAGCAGATGACACCCAGCTGTGCATGTCTATGAAGCCTGAAGAATCTAATCACTTAGTCCAACTTCAGGAATGTCTCAAGAACATCAAGGCCTGGATGACCCAACACTAAGTCCCAGTAAGTCTGTGAAAAGCCTCCAGAATGATCCGAATTGCTTGCAGCACAAGTGCTGACAGGAACTAGAAGGAGAGATCATATTTCACCCCTGTCTTAGCTTCTCTGCATTGGCTCCCTGTAAAATTCTGAATTTAATTTAAGATCAATCAATCAATCAAATTTTATTTGTACAGCCCATATTCACAAATAACAATTTGTTTCATATGGCTTTAACAAGGTGTGACATCCTCTGCCTCAACCCTCAAAGAGTAAGGAAAAACAAAAAAACTTTTAACAGGGTAAAAGAACGTAGAAACCCTGTAAGACTAGTGTAATGGAGAACATCAGAAAGATAAACATATTTACAGCATTGATTAGAGGAAAACAGTTTGTAGTATAATGAAAGGTCAATGAATTGATGGATTATTGTCAGTAATGGTCGAGTATCTGAGGAGAAATATTATATATCAAGCAGTCCTGTTGTAATCATAGTCCACGATCAGCAGGCCACCACGATCAGGATCCACCAAATTACATAAAACTAAGATCCTGCTCCCTCACATACAAAGCCCTTAACAATAAAGCCCTTCATATATCAAATAGCTCATAACCCCATATTATCCAAATAGATCACTTCGCTCCCAAACACAGGCTCCTCTCCTGTGGTTCCTAGAATCTGTAAGAGTAGGATGGGAGGTAGAGTCCTTCAGCTACCAGGCTCCTCTCCTGTGGAACCAGCTCCCACTCTGGGTTCTGGAGCAGACACCATCTCTACATTTAAGGTTAGACTTAAAACGTTCCTTTCTGATAAAGCCTATAGTTAGGGCTGGATCAGGTGAGTCCTGAGCCATCCCTAAATTATGCTGCTATAGGTCTAGACTGCTGGGAACTCCCATCATGCACTGAGCACTTCTCTCTCTCGCTCCCTCTGTATGTATGTCACTAACTTTGTGTTTTTCCCTCCCATATCCTCTCTCTCTCTCTCTCTCTTTCTCTCTATCTCTCTGCTGGTATCTCTGACTCCAGAGCTGAATGATTCAGACAATAACAAACTATTATTATTATTATTATTACTATTATTATATGAATTGTTGCTGCTATCATTAATAACATCTTGACATCCATAATTATGACCCTTATTGTTTTCATTGTAACAACTAGTCTGTCAGAGCTGAAACCTGATGATTACACAAATGTTCCTGGTCTCCCTCGCCTCCCCCTCTCCCTTATCTCTCGCTCTTATCTCCCCCCCTTTTTCACCCACCTCTCCACTTCCCCATTTTTTCTCTGCTACAGCCAACCAGTGGAGGCAGATGGCCGCCTACACTGAGTCTGGTTCTGCTGGAGGTTTCTTGCAATTAATGAGGGAGTTGACCGTCCATGTAAAATGCCTTGAGATAAGGATGAGATTGGTGCTTATATAATAAAAATTGAATTGGAAACTACAACTGTGAGCAATATACAAACTGGCTGGGGGTCCTGACAGATAGATAGGTCATTGTGACATCACTACTCACAAGCCATTTCTTGGAGTGGACTCAATTGATTTGCTCATGAAGGACCCTGCAAGGAGAGAGAGAAAAAGGAGCTCGGTCCGGACCGACTCGATTTACAGATCCAGCAGCCCGTCAAGTGATCTGAGGACGAGCTTACATCCAGGGCTTCTGCCGCTCTTGTCATGAGAAACGGAGATGGCTAACTACATGTAAGTGTGGTGTAGGTCAGACCTTTTATTGCTTCCCCTGGCAACGGCATGAAAGTTGCCACAGTCAGTTAGACACGTGAGGCTACATTTTTTGTGGCAGGCTTAGCATTGCTCAGCAGTTCGATGAAGGCTACAGAATTGGCATATTGTGTGTTGTGTTGTTTTTGTTGAGTCTGGCTTCAGTTTGTTTGTCCCCAACACTTTGCCCCCCCCCCCCTAACAACTCTTCTGCTTTCTCAACATGCTCCATTTCTTTGAATCCATTCACAATATCCCTGTCTCATAGTCTGGAATATAAAGCTCCATCAGCTAATGACTTTGTCCTTTCCTGTCCACAAACAGTCAGTCTGAGTCAATAAGATGTGCAGCTCTCTCAAGAAAGTTATGGAAATGAAGTGAAGTTGTATATGACTTGCTTATAGATCTCAGAAAGCTGCTTGGGAAATGATTATTATCCACTGTTCAAGTTTCAGCCAATCTCAAGCCATTTACCTCCCAGCCACAGCTTGACAGTTCTCATTATTAGGTGTTAGCTGGTATTGTTTTTACTGGAAATGCTGAGCTGATCTCAGGTCTCGGGGAAGAAACTGATCCCATCCTGTTGAGGGAGGTGGCTTTCGTCAAGCCCTCGCTGCCCACAGTGGAGAGAGGAAAGCTCTCGTAGCTTTCTGCTGCCTGGTTGCCACACTGGCAGCGCAGCAGCGTTGACTTCAGCTCCCTCTGGAAGTTGCTGTTGAGGAAGCCGTACACCACGGGGTTAATGCAAGTTGAGGCCATCGCTGTTAGGTGGCAAGCAGAGAAAACAGCGTCATGCTGGCAGTCGGGTAGGGCCTGGTGGTGCCAGTCAAACACTGTGTTGAAGACATTCAGAGGCAGCCAGCACAAAGCGAAGGCTATGACGATGGCTAAGAGCATAACGTTTATCCTCTGGGCTCCCCGTGTCCTCCCACTGCGCTCCAGCATGTCCCTGCACAAAACAGCATGATGCCTATTGTCATACAATCCACTGTGAAATATCATATCTCACCTAAGGCAGAATTATGACAATGTCATACATAAATATAGCACCCAAAAAACGTTATCTTGATTGAATGACACAAAGATGCTCTCACACTATGAGAGAAAGTAAAGCTACGTGACCTGCGTCGTTTCAGGCGTAGGAAGATCCTGAGGTAGCAGAGGAGCACCAGCAGAACAGGCAGGCAGTATTGGAAGAGCAGCAGCGAAGTCGTGTAGGCGAGACGATGCTTATCTGACGGCCAAAGCTCCATACAGATCAGATGGTCCCTTAGACACAGAGGGATGTTGCACAGGGAAAGAGTCAAGACAATAAAAAGAGAAAAGCTTTTATAACTAACTGCAATCTTTTCTATTGTCACTCGTTCTTAAACAGTTTATGAGCTTGTCAGATTGCACATACTTGCATTGTAATAACTTTCCTCCATGATATCTTAATGTTCTTATTCTCGTCTAAAGTCACTTTTCCAACTCTCTTTGCAAGACAAACTAAAGTATTGAGTATTAACTCTTTTAATATATAAGCGAACACGCTGCACTAATGCAGCAAACTCTAGCACAATAGTATTCAATTCAAATGAAAAGAAGTCCAGTTAGAGAGAATTTCCTCAAGCAAAGGTCCGAAACATCATAATGTCTAACAGGTGTTATGATTTCGTGCCATATAATTTCAAGAAGACTATGAGTTGTATCAATGTCTGTAAGCAGTCAAAAACTGATATGTTATGAAATATTTGAGGTATTAATGGCAGAATACGTTTTTTATCATTTATCAATGATGAGACAGGACGCATCTGAATGAAGCCTAAGGGAACATTTACATAAGGAATACGTCTGAATATTTTTAAAGACAGGTGAAGACAGTCATGTTGTGTATCCCATGTCTAAAAAGGTCTTTAGCGGCATAAAAGGATCTGCTGAAATCAGATATTGTTCAGCAGTTGCCCCATTAATGTAGCACCGTATTGTTGGTGTTTAGAGCTTGATGACACTGCAAAGATGTGATATGTACCATCACAATGCTCCATCTGCCCACACCTGTACACCAAATATCCCCTCTCACCTGAAGGGATTGGCGGGCAGGCTGATGTTCTGGAAGGGGTCATTAGTGAGGATGTTGAAGGAGAGGAAGGGCAGAGAGAGATGAAGCAGGCAACCAGCCATGTCAGACCCACAGCCAGGTAGGAGTGGCCAGCAGCGGGGGACCAGCCAGTGGGATGGAGTATCAGCTGGTGACGCTCCAGAGCAATCAGCACCAAGGAGAAGATAGAAACCGTCACTGACATGCACTGAACAAAGGGAGTCACCTAGACAGATAAGACAAAAGACAAAGTTTTACCAGATTGAATGTTTTAAAACTGAAAATAACATCAATAGGAAAATACTGCTAGGCTTTGGACTGAAATGTTTAAGCATTGCTATTATTATTATTAATAGGGCGACGCCTGCGAGCTAGTTCAGGCAGCCAACTCGAGCTGCGCTGCTCCAATCATGTGACATACACCCACATACCTCACTCTCCACAATCATCTATAATACACACCTGTAGTGGACACCTTATTAGGCGGTCCATTTAAGCAGAGATTGTTTCCCATCACTCCCTTTGCTTGCCCCTATGCCAGTTGCTTCAGCCCCTCCACCACCCCAGCATCCACCTTTAGGCTCCGACAGGGGGGTTACAAGTATTTGCTCATCACTCCCATCATCTATGTAATCATATTGAGGGGGGTGATTAAGTCGGAGCCTAGACGCCAAACACTAACCTGTTCTACTGTTGCCAATAACATTTGAACGTGAGTTATTATAATCAATAAAATTGACGATGGTGTGTGTATGTGTGTGTGTGTGTGTGTGTGGTACACTGACCTTACACAGGGCCTCTCCTAGTACCCAGCGGTCCATCAATGTGTATATGACAGTAACAGGCAGACACACCACACACATCAGGATGTCGGAGCATGACAGGTTGGCGATTAGGATATTGGTAACGTTGCGCAACTCCTGTTGCCGAGCAATGATAAACACCAGGCCTGCGTTACCTAGAACCCGAATTGCTATGACAACGCTGTAAGCCACAATCAAAAAAGTTGCCCCGCCCACCGAGGGTGGGCACTGAGAGGTGTCTGCCCAATCCGAGGCCTCCCAGACACCAGGGAGGCTGCTGTCGTTGGACATGGCAAAATAGAGGCGAGGGAAGGGAGGGGGTGATGTGAGGGGGGTACAGTGTGTCGGTGGTCAGGGTTCAACTGGAGAAGACTGCTCTTAAGTCTGTTCAAACACAGTGTACAAGCAGACAGGATGATGGAGGCAGAGGACAGGCGGAACACTGCCAGTGATATATTGTAATCAATGTTCTGTTGCTGGAGTTGGGGGATTGTGACTGAGGAAAGGAGTGATTCAAATATAGATGCTGTCCCCTTTTTCCTCCACTGTCAGCATCCCAGTGGAGCACCTCAGCATCAAGATTTCCCTGCAAAACATAGAAAACATGAGAATAATGAAAGAGTAGCTCTCATTGGACAACTGAGACAGCTCTCATTAAGCAGACCCCTCATTATGCCATCTTTGCTCTACACTGCATCATGAACATTCACTGCAGGCCATTGTTCTGCAATCAGAAGCTTGATGTATAACACAGCAATGTCGTCTGCTCTATCATGCATGCTCCCCCTTTTACATAGATGTCAATTTGACTGTGTCTGTATACAGTATATTACCAAACTCCACTTCATATTATATATGCATAAAACGAAACACACACAGACATATAATGTAATCATGCAGAACATTTCTCATATACTTAGAATTACAAAGAGATAGGTTCATGATATTACAAACAAATGCAGAGTCTCTCTTTAGCTTTCTTTTCTGCAACATGTGACTGATACAGTTTATTAACAGTCTCCCGTACATCGCAGCATTGTAACATCTACTGCTGGCACAACGCACAATCCACTTATTACAATGTCTATCAAATTCTCAATCACATTAGCATATACATACATGCACATGGCTCGATCTCTGGAGAGCCCTGTCTCTCCTCTGGGCCCTGAGTGACTGGGCTGCCAAAGGATGAGACACACTCACAGGTGTCACCGTACATCCACATTGACTCACTTGCATCACCCACCCACTTGTGACATCACTCAAAAACTCACTTTTTCTTCCCTCCACTGCTTCCAAGGCGTCTGTCGAGGTTTAAGCCAAAATCTATTTCTCTTGTTCACAATGAATCTAATTTCATTAAAATTTACAGATGCCCATTTGTTTCTCTATAGATCTTCAGTGATAAGCCTGTGCAGTGTCAAAGTGCTGCAGGTTTTGATAAAAGCACATGCAGAACAAACCAGGGACATCTGTAACAACATTTGCAGGCGACTTTTGAAGCAGGAATCCCAATTCGATCGTGAAGACAACTAGATCTCTAATGGTAGTATATCTATACAGTATATCTTCCATATGAGAACAACTAGAATTATTCAAATATCAGCCACCTCATCATCGAGCTGCTTGTACAGACTAAAAAACTTGCATTCAATTCCTGGAAAAGGGCAGCATCTGGCAAAAATTCTACAATATAAACAAAGTGTACCACTGTTAGTCGTCACACAAGAAGTGCTAAAGGTTCAAGCTAAACACAGCTCAGAGCATCTTGTACTTATGACGTGACAGAGCTCCTGAGATAAGAAAAGAGAACAGTTTGACCCAGTTGCTTTGGATGACATCCTGTTTCATCAGTGAACATTCCATGTTTACAGTGACTGCTTGACAGGTCTATGTCAGTTAATGTGGAATTAAATGTTAATTCATTCACAGAGCACAATAAGCTGGCATGATGCCAAAGCCTGGCAGGGATTTGGACCACATGCCCCTCCTACGCACCCCTCCACCTCCCAAAATGAATCTTAAAGAAATAAAAAAGATTTGACTGATAAACCACAGTGTGTGAAAAGCTATTGCGAGTAATGATGACATTTTCATTCACAGCTGTTTTTGAGGTCCCTTCCATAGATTCAAATGCGACAAGTACATGGAGCTAAATTCATGCCAAAACCAAACTTAATGGGATTTTGTTGTACTTGTAGTAAATAAATGTTTTGGGGTGTAGGACATATTTTGTTTGCACTTATTTTTTTGTACTTGTATGAAGTGTATGAAGACTATTTGTTTCTAAAGCCATAGTTTATTAGAAATATGCAATGTATTTGTTCATCAGGTGCGTTTTGTATTCGCGAAATAAAATGCATTTGTGTATTTAGTGTATTTTTAAACCACACTGTGTTTGCAAGTGAGTGATAGGGGATTTGTATTTTGTTTGTTAAGTTTTGGCATGAATTTAGCTCCATACAGTATGGCTGGTAAGGGTATTGTAGCAATCCCACGTTCAGGGGCCTGTATACAAAGCATTATCTGTGAGCATCAGTAACTTAAGGTTTTACTTTGGCTTTTCAGTCCTACTTCTGATCAGGGTGAATCACCTAGGTAACCAACACTACTACTGACCAATCAGATCACTGTAAACCAGAGTCATCCTATCCTGAAAGGGAAAAAAGAGAACAGATATTTTGAGTGATCAGTGGAATGTTTTTACTGTTCCAGTTTATCGCACTAACAAAGATTCTTTGATAAAACACGACAGCGTTGATACTTTGTCCCTTATTCTATCACTGCAACTCAGATTAACATCATGAGAAATAACTAAAGCCTCTAATGTATTTCATTAGAAAATTATCCACACACCGTTTAATGTTTCCCACAATTATAAACAAACTTTTCAGTCAGACTGAGCTCATCACACATCAATCAGGTCTCTTCCATCCTCTCTGCTTTGGTGGCAAAAACAGTCTGACATCCCTTGAAGTGTTTATATCTCTGCACTGACGACAGCCAGATATGTTTTCAGGTTATCTGTCCGTCCATCCCATTCTTGAGAACGCAATATCTCAAGAAAGACTTGAGTGAATTCCTTCAAATTTGGCCAGAAAAAGCTATTTTTTTGCCTTGTGAACATGATATATCCGGGACTCCTTGATGGAATCCTTTAATCCTTCAAAAGGTCAAGGTCACCTGATCCCACGTTGTTATGAATGCGATATATATCAGGAATACCCAAAGGGAATTTCATTACATCTGGCACACACATTCACCTGGACTCCATCCCCGACAGACAGACATAGATATATACCTTTTAGGACATAAACCACTGCCAGATACCATTTAAGAATAGCATTTTTCCCTCAACGTTTTGTGCTGAGAAGCCTTTGTGATCGAGTCAGTGGGTGTATGATTCTTGGGTGGATTAATGGAGGTTTATTCAGGATGGACATCAGAGATAACTATATCCTCAGGAAGTGTAAGTGACACTCAATTATATCAATATCCATCTTAGCCTCAACTTCAACTCTGTGCCCAACTCCCTCACTTTTTGCTTTGTCCTGCTGAATGTCCATGTCTGTTACATACCAGATTCTGTCACTTCCCCAGTATTAAAATGTCATCCAGAACAGTAAATTGAATTGCAGAGGAGTGCTGAGATTTTTCATCATCCCACCTCTATCTGTACTGTTAAACCTGTCCCCACTGGGCTTTAGGTTCCTTGGTTTCAAACATTGGTTCTCATCATAATACTAATAACAGATTAGTATTATGACAGTTATCATTCTCTTTTGTCAAAGGTTTTCATTTCACTTATACAGATGATCTAAGTGGGTGATGAAGTAACCATACTGATATATACTGATACATTGTTGATACGGTTCTAAGCTCCAGCTGTGCAGAAGGTATATTGACCACAAAGCTGTAGACAAACACACTAGCATTGTACTGGCGTATTAATTAAAAACAGCACAGCAAGGACATTCAAGCAGGCTATCATAGAAAAATAAAGTCACAGGATGTAAGAGAATAATTTGTACATGTTGGCCAGTGCACCATACTTCTTGAGATTCCATAATTGAACTTCATTTGTTGTGAGGTCTTTAAGAGATGCAGTGCATGACATGTATTTGTACGGACGTGGAGAAGGGCAGTGGGTGCCCTGGGTCCTGCCAAGTTAACCCTTGATGACGACGCTGCCCTTTTGTATTTAAAATATTTCTTTCTTTGACATGACAGTGTCACATTACCTCAGCTGACCACACAGCTGCGACCCTGTATTTGTGTTGAGATGGTGGAAATCATTACATTACTGTAATGGTTACCTATACTGGGATAAACATTTCTCTTTGCTTCAGCCTTTGACTAGATCTTGCAGTTGCCCACAATCCTACGCCCTAATATACTTGATCACTTTCTCTCTTTTCTGTTTTTAGGCATTTTTTTCATTTAATTTAATTTTCATTTTGGTTTTCTTTTCTTTTGAATGTGATTTTAACATGTCCTTATGTTTCTTAAATCTGTTCTCTTCTTATTTGAATTGCATTTTAACATGTTTTTTATTTTGTATGTAAAGCACTTTGAGTTCAATTTCATGTATGAAAGATTCTATACAAGTAAAGTTTATTATTATTACTATTATTATTATTATTATCATTATTATTATTATAAGGGAATATGACAAGAATGAAGAGAGATTAAAATTAAACTATCAAATTTTATTCCCCAGGTAAGAAGATACAATGCATGCAATGTTAAGCTTAGCTAATGTTATAACTATTTCTGTCATTTTACTGCACTGTACCTAACCTGTTTTTCTAAGTACATCATAGATTTATTTATGATAAATGGTCTGTATTTATATAACGCTTTTCTAGTCATGATGATAATTTGTGCCTCAGTGTCTTGCCCAAGGAAACTTCGGCACGCTGAATGGGGGAGACTGGGACTGACCATTGACCCTCTGGATTGTGGATGACCCACTCTACCTCCTGAGCCACAGCCACACACACATACACACACACACACACACACAAACAAGCTTAGTCTTTAGTATCTTCATAGCATTATCAAAGTATGTAAAATATGAATATGTTACACAACCTTTAATCCCAATTCCAGCACACAGACACACAAAAAGTGAAAAGAAACTTCTACAAGTTCATTATCTCAGAGCCATTACAAATTCATTGTTTACACTGCATAAAGAATAATATCATCTATTTTAACAAAGCTTTACTCGAAGCCAATGGAGCGGGCCATCACAAATTCTCACTAGCTCAAGCTTTCAATTCTCTCGATCAATGTAAGTGACAGTGCGAAATTTAACAATGGATATAGACAAAATTCTAATCTTTTGGTGGAATGAAAACTGTAACAGATTTATTTAGCTCTAATATTATCAACTAATAACTAATCTCTTTTTACTTTTTTCCAGCTGAGACTTATTTAAAAGATTAGATATAATTACATGATTCACACACACACACACACACACCTATAATGCATATGTATACTGTTGTTACAAGTTTGGCCTGCCCCTTTAAAGACAGAAGCCAGTGTGTGAAGTAGTACACCTAGGTGTTTTGGGAAAACGTGCGGCACATGGGTGTGATGCTGATGACCGCCTAGAGTGTGATGCGAGTGTTGTTGCTCCTGCTGTACAGCGAGAATAAAGTGGCTGTGTTAAAATATAGAAGATCTCATCCTTCTTCATGGAATGAACGGCTGGTTACCGGCCAGACAGCGAGCCAAACAAACTGTGAGCTTCCAACTACGGTTCGGAGCCGAGATACTGGCCTTAGAAAGGTAACACTGGGGGCTCGTCCGGGATCCTTTTCAAGAAGAAGTACGGAAAAAGAAAAGTTTGCCAGTACGTGGCTACAGACGTGGCTACAGAACTAACCGCTTCATGAATAGCATGGAGCTAATGTTAGCTGCACCTGGAGGCAGCAGACCACGCCGGCCGCATGCCATCATTGGCGCCCTCGAACCCTTTCATCACGCCGACAAATCAGCGAGTGCCCACAGACAGTGAGTTTTATGAGCGTTTTTCAGCGCAATTGTGACTGTTTAATGAACATGGCAATCCACCCCAGTAGAAGCTGTGCATAACGGGGCAGATTATAACCCGATTCGTCCAGCTAACCCTTTCATTTCAATGGACTATAGTCACTCTTTGTCAGCAAACCCGACTGATTCAGCCTATGCATCGTGTCACCTTTCACCCCATGAATATCTCAACATGAAACACAGTATTATGGTAAATGGTATTGTATTTATATGAGTTTTACATTCACCCATTCACACACACATTTATACAGTGCATCTATTAGCAGCAATTCATGAGGGGCAATTCGGGGTTCAGCATCTTGCCCAAGGACACTTCGGCATGCAGATGGGGAAGACTGGGGATCGAACTGCCGACCTTCAGGTTGGAGGACGACTGCTCTACCCACAGCCGCCCCAGGATTACAAGCTCAACCCAGCTCAGCCGCAAACTGTGGAGCAGCACCGCGACGGAGCGTGGAGTTTGACCGGTGTGAATATAGCCAGCCTGGCATGAGGAGGTCTCGGTCTGTAGGTGTTTGGGGAGCTGGGTTAGGCCCAAGCGGCACCTGAGCCCAATGACCCCCCATCTACTTCTGTACCCAGTCACCTACAGGACCTGTATGCTTAGAGCTGTGCTTGCCTGTCTGAGGAGGACCGAGTCAGGCTAGCCAGCGTGTTACAATCTTATGGCGATGTCTTCTCTACTGGACCCACAGACCTTGGCCGCACTAGCCTAGTGGCAGCATGATATCCTGACCACCTCAGGGCCACCTGTGAAACAGCCACCATGCAGGATGGCCAGAGACAAACAGATTGCAGCAGATCAATAAGTGCAACAGAGCCTAGAGACCAGAGTAGCATGACCCAGCAACAGCAGCTGGGCTGCACCAATTGTAATGGTGAAGATAAAGGACCAAAGCCCACGACTATGTGTGGATTATAGACCCCTAAATGAAAGGACTATTAGAGGATGCTTATCCCCTGCCACATATCCAGGATACTCTGGACACTCTTTCCACCGCCAATTACTTCAGTACACTGTGCTGTTATGAGCCCCCCCCCCCCCCCCTCCCCCCCCCCCCCCCCCCCCCCCCCCCCCCCCCCCCCCCCCCCCCCCCCCCCCCCCTCTCTGTCCACTACATCTCTCTGGAGGCCCCACTGGCCCAAAGAGCACCGGACAGGTTTGGTGACTGGGTCAGTCACTGAACTGTGCAAAAGCTTTAACCTGAGTCAGGGTGTAGGCGGATCGCAAAAAAAGGAATCCTGAATTGTAACATTCCATGTTGTAACCAAAACGTTCTGTGAAAGTTGCCTCTTGATGTTTTATAAAAAAGAATTATGGGCCTATTTTTAGTAAATTACTTGTTGGTAATGAGTAATCTGAATACTGTTCTATTGTTTTGAATTTGATGTAAGATAAGTCGCTGTAGAGATTGCAGTAGGAGAGTAAACAAAAGGAGAGGAGGTGGGACAAAAGCCAGTGTGTGACATAGTACACATAGGTGTTTGTGGGAAGTGTGCAAAACGTGTAGGTGACGCTGATGACTGCAGAGTGTGTGATGCGAGTGTTGTTGCTCCTGCTGTAAAGTGAGAATAAAGTGTCTGTGTTAAAATATAGAACAATCTCATCCTTCTTCACGGAATGGTCAGTAATGGTTGTAATAACTTAGTTTAATATTGTTTTGCATGTATTATGGTTATTTTTATAGCATGCTAACGCTTGCATGCCAACGCTAGCATGCTAAAGTTACATGGTTATTGCATGATAATCCTGTATTTTGACAGGTTACTGAACTTAACTGCTCCTCCAATAACAAAAGTGTCCTGGCAGTGTTGCATACAAACCACTGCTAGTAGCCTGAAGCAATGAGCTTTTGATTTATACATGAAATAATGCATAGCATCCAAGCTTTTCAGTTTCCATTGGATGAAGCAAATGTCATTGATTCACCTGCATTAGCATGGATGTCATTAGGATAGTATAGGCTTGTCATGTAACTGCAAGCAATAGCATTGGTCTGGTAACATCATCGACTACTGATGACGTGTCGTGTTCCCGCGATGACTACTGATGATGTAACAGCTTCTTGAAGGGCTGACCCAATTTCGTAGTAGAAGTTTTTAACCACTACCCCTTGTGACTCCGTTTCAAGGGCAAGATAACCCTCTAAAACAAGGGGTAGAGGTAGGGAGAAAGAAAAATGGGATTGGGCCCAAGAGTAAAATAGTTTGGTGGGAGATGCAGTTGTGTGAACATCCTTAACCCAAATAAAAAAATAAAAGACTGAGTAAGAGTAACCTGCTAATGTTAGCACAAAACCCTGATAGAGCAGCTTATTTTATATTAAATCTGCAGAACAGCGGGTGTTCCATGGCTATATCTATGCACCTGTAACCACACTCACACCTCCCAACTTTAAATTCACATTAGTATTATACTGTAATAGGTTGGTGGGTCTCTGAGCACACTAACATTTTTAACTAACATTAGGTCAGAAAAATACAATTATTAACACTTGTTCTGCTTTGTATTTGAAAAGACTAACCACAGACCACCCTCCATGTATCACTAGGAGAACAGCTCGAACAGGTGGGGAAATACAAATGCTGACAATCGCCTCGTTCATATGGAATCTGTGTGAGATTTGAAGATATTGCAGGCTTTGTCTTAGGCATGTGTGTCATAATGATTTGTGTGATAATATGTTGTGAATGTAATTGTAATGTTGTCAAATGTCTTCTACATTTAAGCAGTGAAGAGAGTAAGATGATGGGGGCTTCAAAAAACGTTTTCTGGTGAATGTGAGTGTTCTGGCTGCAGAGATATAAATAACTTCAGTGTTTTCTGAATGTGGAGCTGGGGCAGCCAGATAGTATTGCTATTTAATCCGTGTTGGATTAAAACCTTCATAATGGTTTACTTTATTTGAAAAATAGAGTGCCCCAGTCACAGAGGCATCCTGAAGCTACATTTTAATGCTGTAATGAAGCTTTGGCACATGCCCAATGATTTCTATTATCAGGAGGCCCAATTGATTCTGTAGTCTTAATACTGATTGTAGACAATATGCCGTGGACCCAAGAAGTACAGCATAGCAGAGAGGGACTGCTGAAATGGACCAGTCGGTCAGAATGGGTGAATTATCCTTGAGGTTTCATGTCGGTTAGGATTTAAAGTGTCTTAGCGGCTCTCAGGAGAATACTTTCACACAATGAATATAGAGCCTGAAGGGGTGAGACAGGCAACTCTGGCAAAAATAAAAGGACGAGGGCAAAGTCAAGGACGACATGGCACAAAGAGCAGGAAAATCTCTGCTTATGTGCTTGTCACATTGATGCAGGATGGCACATTCACACTTCTTTCCCTGATTGAATTTGACTGTCAAATACCGACACACTAGACAGACAGTTATTTGCCCTGAAACTCAGAATGAGAAACAGAGCTGCACCTTTTCATGAATTATTGAACCACATTTTGACAAGTACTGTGTCGAGATTTGCTAAAAACTGTTGGAAGATTTAGTCCCGAGGGCAAGATGGAAGAACTTATTTTCAATAGGTTTTCAATTGGAACAGGTGTATCATACTAATTTCATAGTCCTTTTACATCTGCATCAATCACTGGTGACAGCAGTGTGGATACCATGCAAAAACCGTGGGAGTATACACAACCTAATTTCTTCAACAAACAGAACAGCAACGATACTGCTTGCACACACACACACACACACACACACACACACACACACACTCACATCTCTTTTTTTTCTGTCTTATGCAATCCCACACAGCAGAAGACAGGCTGCTGGAGATCAAACAAGATACTCGTCAAAGCCTCACCCACTCTACTTACAACAATCCCCACCTCCTCTGATGCTACTTCAAAGTTTCCCCAGTCACAGTCTTATCTAAATATGGTCTGCTGGCAGCCTGATCTGGCGTTTAAAATGAATCTGTAATGATAATCCCACAAAAAGAAGCATTTGTATCTCGATCTCACAGATACATTTCATATGCAGCTGCAAGATTTATACTCGGTATAATTACAAATGCCCAAAGCCTCTCACTCCAATCTGTTGCTCTCTGACAAGTCTGGAATTTATCAAAAGAAAAATAATACTGCTTGAGACTAGGGACACAATGTGATTTAGGAATGCATACTTTAGGCTTAACTATCCAATAGGATGCGAACACCTACATGTAACATAGAGAGTGACAGCAGTTCTAGCCATTCATGGATGTGCTATTAGAATGGGTGACGCAAGCAGAGAGAGATATATGGGGATGCTGTGGGAGACATCTTCAGACTTGGGGAGTGACAATTGCTCATGTTACTCTGGTTTAGCGTTTGTATATTGTTCACCTTCTGGTCTCCTTGATTGCATCAAGTCTACATTAAGACATCATTCTGCATAAGACATCAGCTGCTGCCTGAGATCTCCTTTCACCAGCTTCCAGAACACATCCATAACATTATGCAAATGACCCTGTGTCCATCTCGGTACAGTCTCATGAATCAGATCAGTTTCTAATCATCATCATCTCAGTGCCTCGCTTCGAGTTAGTTGCCATGACACTGTGATAAACGAAGGACCACTGTCCCTCCGGTTATGCAGGGAGGAGGCGTGATGATTAATGATGGATCCCTCTAATGCCTGCCTCATGTGCCACCAACTTGTTTCATGTTAACATATCTCACACACAGAGACTTCACAGTGAGGTAATAGATTGATCCCAACATCAGGCTTCATCCTTGAGGCATAAGCCCTTCGGAACCTTCAATACATTTTCCAGAACCCAACAAGGGCAGTGTGTTAATGCCACCAGTGCTGATGTAGGGGGATCTGCTCAGCCCTTCATCCAGCAGATGTCAGATCCATCACGGACTAAAGCCAGGTAACCTTTGATCAGTCCAGCCAGGGGGCTAACAGTCCCTTATGTGCCCTCTGGTCCCTGTTAAAATCCTATTCAAACAATAACTATATTAAAATATATAAGGACGACAGATGTAGGGTGTTAGAAAGAGAGAAGGGATAGAGGAGGAGTATAAAGTAATCCCATTTAATATTTTGATATTGTCTATGGTCCTCGTCTATGCGGTTATTTACAAGAGCATTAAGTCGTAAGCCTTAGGTAAATTGTCATTAAAGTATCTGAATACATGTGAAAGAGAGAGTTATAAACACACAGATCTGATGTAACTTTAGTCGTTTCATATTCATAACACAAATGTTTATTTATGAGCGATGTTCCTAATTGGCCCCAAAGACCGGGGTGAGACTGCATGAGAGAGGATGTGAGGCTCCATTCATTTACTCTGCTGTTGCATAGAGCAGAGCAGTGTGTTAATACTCATGCTCATGCTTGGCCTCTGCACTTTTGCCTCTGTCATTTACTCTTGCATGAGTCTTTCCCTTCCTTATAAATAGAGTGGAAACAAGTAGATTAATAAGTAGATAGATCCTCACCACACGCTGCCAGATATAAAAAAAAGCCTTTCATGAACGTGAAGAATGAAGTCATGTTTCATGTGTGATCGCAGGTTGCATCAAGGTACTCTGACATTTTGAGTTAAGATTTACCCTTCTATTATCTCACCCCACTATCCCCCGGATTTACATGCACTGGACTACTGTGCACTTCTATATTTACCCCACACGCCAATGTTCATAATCAGTGCAGGAAACTGTGTCTTTTATATGGAAAGGGTTGAAAGAAGTGTCATGTTTGATTTTCCCATCATAGACCTGAAATTAACATTCGCGATTTTATTATTCTTATAATACAAGAATAATAATAATAATGATAATAATCTACCTACTAAATCCACAAATGTCTTTCTTTCTGTCTGTCTATCTGTTTGTATGTCGGCCCCTCTGTCTGTATGTGGAACACATATCTTGCGAATCTTGATCTTATGACTTTACACTTAGTATGTCTATTGTAAATTGCCTGAAAAAGTGCTTGTGCCAAGTTTTGTGATTAGAAATACAATACATTCAATAATAACAATTGAATAAACAGGCACCAGTGCTCTGTAGCAGTCAGTGGGGACGGGGCTGTGCCTTTAGTCTGCAGACTGAACTGAACACGTTCTTTTACGTCCTCAGATAAACTACAGCAATGGTCAGTGACTGGTTCAAACCGCTGGTCAAAATTTTACATATCGGACTGAGACAGACATTGACGGATTCATTTTGTTAATTCGTTATATTAAATGGATTACAGAGCTTTTATTTTGAAAAGTTGTGAACTGGGGTCTGACGATTGTGTCTGTTGTTTAACAGACCTCTGAAATAGCAATGCAATGTTGGAAAAAATAACAGTTCAGTGAAGTATTCATACTTGTATAAGCCACACAAGGGAACAATAATAATGAAAAATTCAGTTTCACTTTATGAAAAACATTGAATATAAAATATTCACTGCTGATAAACTAGAGAGGAAGAACACAATGATTCCTAACTTCACTCTGCACCATGGACTGTTTTACAAAAAGCTCTGCACACAACGCCCAGCACACAACAAATAAACAGTGACAGTATATTGAAGAACGGTTTGAGGAGGAGAATGGTGCAGCTTCATGGTTCTGTGGAGTCTACTTGCTGGCTGGAGTATAGCCAATAACCATGCCATGTTAAAGGAAGGGACACGGACCAGATGGTTTCTTTCATTTTAGGTGGTTTTGGCTTCATTTCTGGATAGTGGGAGGAAGTGGAGAAGTGTCACCCATCATTATTTACAGTCTATGGTATGTACACTGAAATAAATGTTATGACAACTACATTTATAACCTTTAAAACTTTTGTTGGGACCTAGTATTTGTGAACTATACACTGCATGAAAGAAGAATTTGTGTCAGTGAGTGCCCCTGTAAATTTTCTATGGAAGTTCAGGTTAACGACTGTTCACAGGAATCTACAGGCAGCACAGAAAACTGCCAGGAACTGCCGGGAATTGACGAGGGGTTCCAGTTTCGGGCAGTTTTACAAGCCCGAGAAGCTTGGCAGTTGACCCCCCTGCTCCTAGGTCTATGGGGGGGCTTTCACATGTAAATGGAAAAACTGTGATCTTAACAAATGCAAATCAGGATAGTTTCACTCAGTGGTACAGAGGTTACACCTTTTTCTAAAAGGTACTAACTCCTTTTAAGAAAATCGCTCCTATAAATACATCAGGCTTAGTATAATTATAGAATCATAAATTGTAGCTTGAATAGATTTGCCTTATATAAGTAAGTATGCTATAATGAGTGTAATCAGTGATACAATTTTCAGGGTACATCTGATGATACATCTAAGAGAAGTCTTTCTGCTGACACCAAAACACTGTGCTTCACATAAAGCATATCAGCTGTGTCATCGCGTGACAAAGTCCCAAACATTTGTCCCTCCCAAACTACTGGGAAAGACTCAGCACCATATTCACATGTCCATGGCATACTAAGCTGTTGACTCTGCGGAATTGCCTCATAATTTGGACTTCAACTGTCCTATTGTTGTTATTAAACTTTCCCAGTATTCCATTAAAACACTCTTATCCAAAGTGACTTACAATAAGTGCATTCAACTATGAGGGTACAGACACAGAACAGCAAGAATCATGTAAGTACATTAACTTAACACTAGAAAGAATAAACTGGTCCTCAGTCACATACTCATCCTATATAAATGTAAAGTACAATTTAAAAACTGTTATAACCGCTGCTTCAAAAGTGAAAAGGTCATTTGTGAAGTTTACTCTGAAAACGTCACACTCAGATCGTGAATACGTCCATTCCTGAAGATGCCACGTCAGTCGTTAACGTCATCACGTTAGAGGGCTCGTCCAATCACAGCCTCGTGAATGAAGCGTCTGTCTCCCGCAGACAAGCAACTACCGGCTCGAGTTTTGCGTGGTTCGATGAATAGAGTCATTCATCGAATCGTTTTTGGTGTAAAAAACTTGCTGAAGTTGACACAACACTGTTTCCCTGGAGGAGAGGATGACTGCGTTGGAAAGCAAAGCCGCGGGGCCAGTGTGGAGGACTCGAAGCGGAAAAGACGGCGCACACTCCTAAAATTACGGTAAGAGCTAAGCTACAGAGAGAAGCCATTGCTAACTGCTAAGCTACCTAAGTAACTCTTAGATCTGAATAGCGTGTTAACAACTGTGGGATTAGCGAGAAAGTTGCAAAAAGAAGAAGAGAGCATCGAGTGCTTGAGCAGAACTAGTGTACGTTTAAATATGTACAAACTGCTTAAATTTAAGAGTTTGTTCTCTTTAAGTTTTTTCATAAACGCGACTTTTTGTCCTGTTGTATTTTATAGGAAACTGTCTGTTGTCTTCACACCTCTGAGGCCAATGGCTGGCGCCACGAACCGGAGCAAGGGTAAGATTAAGAAGAGATGCGCTGTGCTGTATAAAATACTTTGTCTAGGTTTACTTTATCTGATCCATTTCATCATTGTGTTTTCACAGCCTGATGGCAGATGACATGGATCCATCCTTCCACAGCCAGGAGCTCACCGACCTGTGTGCCATACTTCAAATAAGACTAGAAGCTACACTGAATCTCACAGCTACCCACCACAGACGTCTACACACTGGAGCAGATTCGGACAGAGTCCCACAGAGAACTTATGACCCAGAGGCGACCAAAGAGACAATTCAAGCTTCACCTGATTAGTTTTTCACTGGCTAGGCCAGTTGTGTTTTTACAATATTTGTGCTGTATGTAAATAAAGCTTTGACTCAACATGTGCCTTGTAAATGTTTTTTTCCCTCTACAATATGTTCAACATATAACATTAAGCATCACATGAATAAATGTATAGTCTTCAGTAACTACAGTGCTTTTAGTAAAGGCTTACTAATAATTAATATTAATAAATACATTTGTAATAATAACTATGTATTAATTATTATTATTATTAATATTGTGTGGGAGGGGTTTACCCACGTGTGTATTATAATGACCCAGGGTGACCAACAGCAACAGATCTACCAGCCAATCACGAGTGACTTTTCGTTTCAAAGGTCTGTGGTTTCATCCAATGGTGAAGTGAGATAAGTTCTCACAAGCGATTTCGCGGCGTATTCATATGCTAATTAGATCACACCTTCGCTCCGCGACTCCCCGGTGGCACTCAGTCTCCCAGGGTGCTTCAACTTCATACTTAGGTGTTAAAACTGCCCCTGGACACAACTTTCAACCACTATTGGTCACTCTGGGCCCCATGCCCCACGAGGCCACCAGGCCAATATAAGCCCAGTTCCCTCTCTCTTCCTTCTCTTTCCACTCAACCCTCCTGGAGGAGAGGTGTAGCTCTCCAGCTCACCCAGCCAGGGAAACTTCCTCCCTATCCAAGCTCTACCAACCTTCAAGCAGGCCTGCCTGGAGCAGACTGCTGAAACCTTCCAAAAGGCAGCGACGCGAGAGCCAGCCTAAGAACTTCAGCACAAGAGCTGCATCCCACAGCAGAACCACAGCAACAGGAGCCACAAGCCGCAAGACCACTTCACTGGACTTCAACAGCACATCAACGTTTTCCCCTTTTAATGGACGGGTAACAAAACTGGGTTTAATAATTATACTAGGCTAAGCAAATACTGTTTATTCTATTCTGTGTGATGTTTATAAGTTTGAATTGTGTTGCTGTGATATTTTTGTTATAAGTTATTTGAAAGTTAATGTTACATTACATTACATTACATCTCATTTAGCTGACGCTTTTATCCAAAGCGACTTACAATAAGTGCATTCAACCATGAGGGTACAAACCCAGAACAACAAGAATAAAAAAACTACAATTTCTTCAAGAAAGCCAAACTAAAATGTGCTATAAGTAAGTGCCTCTAAATGTTTTTGTTTAAACTTTTATTCAAGGTATAGTCGGAAGAGATGTGTTTTTAGTTTGCGGCGGAAGATGTGTAAACTTTCTGCTGTCCTGATGTCATTGGGGAGCTCGTTCCACCATTTAGGAGCCAGGACAGCAAAACAGTCGTGATTTTTAGCTCGTAGTGAGGAGAGCAACAAACAATGTTAGTTATGTTATGCTCTTCACAGTCTTTCTTTGCATCCAACTAACTACTTTCTCTAACCTGCCACCAACACACACACACACCACACACACACACACACACACACACACACACACACACACACACACACACACACACACACACACACACACACACATCTTCCCAAACTTAACACATACATGTGATCTCAGCTACATGGTGTAAACACTCCAGGGGGTCTTTTGTCTTCATATTGGCCAGCTGCCATTTGACACTCACTCACACATATACACACACACACACACACACATGCGTACTCACATACACATCTTTATATAGTAAGTACACTTTTAGTAGTTTGTGTTTTTATACTTTTATTATCTTCATAATAAATGTTTTTCTTTAACAAATGTTGTCTTCATTAATGTTGCATAAGTGTGAATTTTGCCAACCTCTATACTGTCAAGAACTCCATAACCTTCAACTTTGCTAACTACCTATATGGTAATTTTGGTTATAGTTATTCATTTAATTATTAATCAGAGTTCCAAATTTGTAGTTAGTACTTTCATGCGACTTAAATGATAAATTGGCTATCTTTTACATTCCTTTGAAGGGTTTTGCCCTGAGGTAACTTTAATCAATTAAAGTTATTATTTAATATTAATATTTTAAATATTAATATTCAAAAAAAAAATCTGATAACCAAATTTATGCCCAAAGGCATTAACCTTAAACCTTTCAAGTTCAGCTGGAGTGTGTGAAAGTGTGGGAGGAAACCATCTAAACCCGAGGCAGGACCACACCTGGAATCAGATGCTGAGCAGGAGTGAGTTAGTTTCGGACCAAGCATATCATAGTTCATAACAAATTACATGCTTGATTTCTTTTGTGCCACTGATAGACCAGCCATGGGCCACTCACACCACTAACACATCATTAGAATCTAATAGAGACAAGCGAGAGTAAGACTGAGCAGAACTTGTTGTTAGCTGACAGGCAGACACAGGCAAAAATCTAAGAAACACTATGCCTCAGTGACTGTGTATTCATATATGTTACTGACTGCAGATTACTTTGCTGATACAGTTCTAACCAGTTTACATTTCATTCTTGCACGATTTTCTCAAGAATTTCTCTCTGTGTGTGGAGAATTTATAACTCTGATGAAAAAATACTGACGTACTCCAACAAACACAAGATCGAGTTTCAAGATTCAAGATTCTTTATTGTCATATGCACCAGAAAACAGGGATTGAACCATACAATGAAACTTATTTTGCTATACAAAGCTGTATATGTACATACATATATACATACATACTTATGTGGATATAGATGTATTTTGTGCAATGAGCAGCTTCAGCAGCGAACATTATTGCAACAGATCACAAAGTGCATTGTGCATTATTGTGTGTGTTTTCTGAAGTTCTATTGTCACACTGGTGGTTAGGAGCAGTGTGTATTCACAAGCCTGATGGCAGGAGTGGGAAGAGGCTGTGTTGGGGATGTGTGCTGTCCCTGACGATGTTCTGTGCCCTTCTTATGACCCTGGTGTGAAAAAATGTCCTGGAGTGAGGGGAAGGTGACTCCTGAGATGAGCTGTGTAATTCTGTTTACACGCTGGAGGGCCTTCCTGTCATGGGCAGTGCTGTTTCCATACCACACTATGATGGAGCTGGTAAGGACAGTCTTGAGTGTGCACCTATAGGAGTTGCTGAGAAATGAAGCATCGCGTTAGTTCATGCAGGACACGGAGTCGTGTGCTCAGCTGTCATAAGCTGTCCGGTACTGATCTGGTTTATGGGTGCTCGTCAGTCACTAACCAATCACAGCGCATTCTCTCAACAACGCGGTCCCTTTAAATACGACCTCCTCCTCACTGATCCCCACTAGGCTACACTGGCACTCACGGGAAGTTCTCTGCATAGATGAGTTCACAACAGCAACAAATCCTCTGCATTAATCAGTCGAGAGGTGGAGCAACCTGGTGCAGCAGGCAGAGGCAGGAAGGGACTCTTTAACTCTGCCTGCATAGATCACAGGATTTTTTTTACAGCACCCCAACACCGTCGTCGGCTCTTATCACCATAAACTTTCTTGACATCTTCGTTGGTGTCTTCTATGTGTGTGTCATCGCTTTTTCACAGGGACATTTTTGTTTTTCTTTTCTTTCTTTTTGCTTTTTTTTGCATCTGTTGTGTGTTAGAAGCGTCATCAACCCGCCCACTTGCTCACGGTGAATCCAGCGGGGGATCCCATGCTGTGTTCACACATTGACTCCTAGATTTCTACGGACTTTATACTAGGAGGTCAGGCAAATAAACTGCAGAGCGTCTCACTCTGACATTTGTGTTCACACATGCACCTCCTCTGAAGAGAATACGGGGGATCTGTGGAGTCTAGTGCATGTCTGAAAGCAGCTTAACTCTCCAATGCTAAGTTGTGTTTGAAGCTCTCCCCTTCCCCCAGGTCTGCCACCTCTCTCCTGTATGTTTACTCACTCCCACCAGTGATCAGCCCGATCACTATAGTACCCGCAAATTTGATGCTGCTGCTGTTGTTCCTGGAGACCATATAGTCATAAGTAAAGAGTAGGGGGGTCAGCAAACAGCCTTGTGGGGTCCCTGAGCACACAATTCTTGTGCTGGATTTGCGGTCTCTGACTCTGACTGACGAGGTTCTGCCTGATAGGAAATTCAGCACCCAGTTACAGAGTGGGGCTGAGAAGCTTTGTAGAGAGTTAGTGCGGAATGACATTGTTGAATGCTGACCTGTAGTCAATAAACAGCATTCTGACATAGGTGTTTCCCTCTAGGTGTTTGAGAGTTGTGTGGATGGCTGTAATGACAACATCATCAGAAGATCGGTGATGATACGCAAACTACGGCAACACCGCAACACTTTATCGGCATATTGTTTTGTCCACAAATACATCAGCAAGCTCTGATGAGCAAACCCTGAGTGTGTGCCCCAGGATGTTGTCTAGGCCTGCTGCTTTCCTTGGATTTGCTCTGCCAATGACACTGTGAGCAAAATACTATTCTTCATGTCTTTCCCTTTAGGCCTAATTAAATGTATAACCTCTCACTTGTCAGCCTGCATAAAATTGGCAAATCCTTGACACAAACCCAGTGTAAGGCTATTTTGGTTGTTGACCATCACTAATGGACCAATAAATCAGTTATGCAAAAACAAGCACTTTACATACATGTGTTTCATGGTGGTTTTGTTACGAATAGATCCACAGATCATTTCCTAGATGAATGTAATTATCTTGTTATCTTGAAATTGTTTTGAAAATAATGAGGAACTGGGCTCACAGAATGAGCAGTTTGTCCTGATAGGAAACATGTGCCCCTCACTTTTATAGTTTTTTTAATTGATGACTCATTATCTCTGAAAAGATAATCTGAAATCATATCCTCTTACTGTCGAGACAATATAATGTAAATGAGAGGAGTTGACAAAAAAACATGTTGGACACTAAATATCACCATGCGCTCAAAGCATCAGCTTAATCAGCAGAGTAAAAGCAAATGCTACAAACAGTTTCCGTATAGGTGAAATTTGTTGTGCCTGAAAGAAACAATTCTACTCAGGCATAAAAAAAAATCTGAGGGCGTATCTGCATATAATTCCCTAAATTAGATTTAAAAATCAGCCATGGACCTCCATGACACTTCAAAAACTAGAGTAGAAAACAAACATAACTCTGTAAAATACACAACCATGAAAGGTTTCTATTTTCATCTGAGGAAGAACAAAAATAACTAATGCAATAAAAAAACACATCCATGTAGGTTGATCAAACATTACAAATCTTTATTTGAATCAAGTTATTTATTACTCTCAGTCATTTTATTACACAGTACGAAGAAGTTATCTTGTCTTTAATGTAATGCATGGCTGTTCTCCTATGCTTTGATAACTCTTTGGTCACACACTAACAATGTTATTTAAACTCAAGCTTCCTTTCCTAACACTGTACATGTGGGTAAAATATGTTATTCCTTCTTAGCTCTAAAATTGATGTCTGCTTACAGTTTCAGTTTGGATACAACACAAAGGCAGGGTAAAGGCAGCTTTACTACCACCTTTGCGTTGGAGAAGCCATTCCCTGCATCTATGGACTTCCCAAGATACACAAAGAAGGAGCCCCACTCAGACCCATGACCAGAAGCTTTACTGCTGTAACTTAAAACATTGTGAAACACCTGGCCACCATCTCAGCCCCCCTGTTTGGAAACACCCAAACCATATCAAAAACTCTCAGGATTTTGCCAACAAGACCAGAGGAATTATAATGGATGAAGATGAAACCAAGATGTCAGTTTGCTTGTTACACGCATCCCCAAAACAGAAGCAAATCAAGGTGGCAAAGAAATGTCTCCTGCAAGACAGTACCCTTAATGACAGGACCAACCTCACTCCAGACCCACATATGGTCTCTGCTTGAACTCCGTCTGACAACCACCTACTTTCAGTACAACATATTTCTACAGGCAAAAACACGGATGTGCCATGGGCTCCCCAGTGTCTCCCATTGTGGCTAACCCCTACATGGAAGAAGTGGAAAGAAGACCCCTGACCTCCTACTCGGGAACTGCTCCCAGCCATTGGTACAGATATGTTGATGACACCTGGGTCAAAATCAAAACACAGGAAGTTCAAGCCTTCTCAGAACAAATCAATGCAGTGGATAAAAACATTAAGTTCACCCGTTCACAAATAGGAGCTGCTGCCCCCTTTTTACAACAAGTGCAAGTTCATCTTAACGCCACATACATAATCTCATATTCTCCATCTGCAACAGATCCATTCAATATTCTGTGACTGCCATAAGACAGACATCGTGTTCAATAACATTACATATTAAAATTCAGCGAATCACAACTTTCACAAGTTTTAAGCCGTACAAACCAATACTTTTATATTAACATAGATCAAATGACGATGTTTAATGTGAAATGTGTTTTTTGTAAAGAGTCATCACCAACTCTGAAGCCTTCTAGTGTCTTTCTGGTCACTGATTGATTTTCCTACACACAACAAATGTCATTTCTGTTTCAGTATCCAAGTGCTAATGCGCTAATTTCTTCTCTCTTGGATGAGAGATGAAACGTCTCCAAGAATCTCAACCAAGTCCAGTTGACCTGTTTTTAACTCTTGGATATACCATGACCTGGATGACTAAGAATCTCCACAGACATACTCTGGTACAGTCAAACCATGTTTTCCTCAAACAAACTCTGATAAAGTCACTGTCCACTACCTGTACAGCAGGACACATCAGGCGGACACAGTCAGAGAGCAGCTAGTGGACATAATGATATACAACGTAGCATTTGGCGGTGAAACAGCCAGATATTTCCCCCAGGAGGTGGAGAACAAAAAGAAGATAAAAGAGAAGAAATAGATTAGAGGACTTAGATTCAGATGGACACAAACACGACACCAGATGAGTCATAATATTTCTCTGTAACTGCTGACTAGCTCAACATATCTTCTTCTAAAATGAAAACTTGACTCTGAGGAAGTGTGTGCTTCCAATTGATCTCCACCATGTCATTACATCCAAACTTAGAGGAGTGAGCCAGGCCTCAGTGCTCCCTCGGCGAGAATCACTGGATCCCTTGCATGACATGATTATATATCTCGAGGGACAGTTTGGTGGCCCAGTGGGGGAAATTCAAACTGGTGAACCATGAAGTGGGACAAATGTGAAAACGCTGCGTGGTGGTAACTAGTCACACCTGAGAGATCCGTTGGAGGTTTAACTCACATCAGACAACAGCTGTTCTGATCTGTTGACTCAGATAAATGGTTAAACATTTTGATCATATCTCACATCAGTGACATAATAAAGGCCCATAATGCATAAATGTGGAGACTGGTGCCACAGATCTTTAACTTTAAAATGTATCAAGGACTAAAGAGACCATAAACACAGCAAAACACACAGTCCTCCAACAGCCATTTATGGCAGAGGTGTGGATTTTGTCCACATTTATAAAGACTTTGGGAACTATGTTCTATGCAAAAACATATTGGCACAACACAGGAACTAACACAGCTTAATATTAAACAAGGCTTCGAAAAGGCAAATCAGATTAACAACAACCACTCATGATAGCCTATGTGACGACTTTAAGCTGCATGAAAAACAAATAGAGGGAAGTATGCTTTTATTCCAGGAGCTGTCAATGTGTGAACAGCCCTAAACAAAAGCATGGTCAGTTTATCTCATGCATCAACTGATAAATGCATGTGCCATTTAGACTCGTGCTCTATTTTATGCGACCAATTTTGTAGCAATAGTTTTTGAGAGTGTGAGTAACTGTATCTGAATCCATGTGTGTGTACACAGATTTGTAAAAGAATCTGCAAATGCTTGCCATGATGAATGAATTCGTACAGGAATCTGCAAATGTGGGTTCATAATCTGTGCCTAATAATTTGTAAATGTGTATGAAATCTCCAAGTGTATTGAGATTTGTACAAGTACAGACAAAATCTGCAAATGCCTGCATGGATCTATGAATGGCTGAAAATAAGTATTTTACTCCAAGAGATGGAAATACCGTAATAGTGTAATGTGTGTGTTTAGTGTATCTTGTTTCACAGAGTGGTTATTACCATCGCACCAAATATTAGACATAAAGTAATTAAATTGTTGGTAATTTGTTTCTGAAACACTTTTTTATCTTATTTGCTGAAATTCTCTTTATGTCCCGATAGTTATCACTGAATGAAGTAATCTGAAAAAAGCTGGTGTCTCTTCGCCTGTGGCCCTCACAGGGTCTTTAATAAAAATGACCGGACGAAATGATTTGCTGGCGTAGCTGTCTGTCACTGACAAACTTTCCCGCCTTCATGCCCCCGGCCCTATGCTTTCACCGCACATGACCGGAGTCTTCACAAGCCAGAAAGGGTTACTTCTCAAACTGTTAAAGCAGAGACGATAGCCAGACGTTAGCGAGCGACTCACAGAAAAGTCGGCTTCTGATGGGAGGGGTGCAGCCGGATTAGCTATCATTACCAGATTTACCAACCAGAGCTTTAAATTTGTGCCAATTTTGCATAAAGCTCATAAAGAGGACTTTTGACATCTCCTTATATCACTCATAAATCAGAAAATACTGTAAACTGCCATTAAACGAGGTATTTTTCCCACGTTTTTAATAATTTATTTAAGGATTTATAAATCAGGCTCAGAGGTTATATGACCAAATCCCTTCGTTAAAAAAAAGGCAAAACAAAAGATACAAAAGATATAAAGCAAAAACCTACATGTGTTTTTAATAATTGTCTTTTCACCAGTCTAAAAGAAAATGTCTCAGTATCTCAAAAATGCCAAGTGCATTAAAAATGTCCCGACAAGGACGACAAGTCCCCATAATGTGACTGTGTGAAAAAAATACAGATCCCAATATGAGTAACACATAGACAACATACACACACACACACACACACACACACACAGGTTCTTCCCAAAGTCTGGTCCTAAAGTTAGAGCTATTGATCTTTTCACAGGACCTGCCAGGAAAATATACCGTGGCATTAATTATTAGAACTCATTAAACTCACAACAGCAGTGGTAGGCAAACATTGGACAAATCCCGCTAAATTTGGCCCTTTCACAAAAACATTTGGCCCCTAAACAAACACATCAAAACATTTGCACAATCCAGATTTTAGGCTGTACTGTGCAAATTTGAGCTACTACTCTGTTTGTGTAAATTATTTCCCTGCAACTTCTCCATTCCACTCCACGCCAGTTCAGAGAGAAATATTGCGATTACATTTATTTGACAATTTGTAGTTCAAAATTTCTCACTTCAAATAAAAAACGCTGCGTAGGAAAAACTATTATAAAACTGCACTGATCTATTATTAAACATTCTGATTTATTCTTCAACCAACTAATGTGTAAGTCAGTTCAAATTGGCTATTGAAAAATTGCAATTATGAGTGTTTGTACACTCTGACAGGATTTTGCTTTGTGATTACTTTGGAAACTCTAAAGACTTATTGAATTCCTCATAATAAAAATGCAAAGCCGTGAAGGGAGTTGTTGTGAATATTGATTGACGTTTACAGAAGCCTAAAGCACTGAAGGTGCTTTTACGCCCTCCTGATGAAGTTGACAGTAACTAGCAGCTCAACATGGAAGGTCATGACGACCGCTTTCTGTTGTCGAAGATTTCTCTTCACCACCTGCGTGTACACCCGGGTATTTAACTGATGAATCGGACAGTGTAGGCACCTGTACACCGCTCACTAACTGTCTAACTATGGAGAGGGAGTTAACATTTCCAGAAAGCATTATCATTGGGTGCAGAATAATTAAACAGCTAGAGAGATTATTATGTAGAAATTCTATGATACTAGTTTTTTAACGAGAGATAAATGAACAGTTAACACAAGGACAGAGGATTTAACCTGGAAACATCTGTTTTTCATTTTATAGGAGTTTTATGAATATTTTGCTGATAACCTTTTAATGTAGAAACATTTGGATTGCAACACTTAAATTGTCATAGAACTGAAACACAGCCTATCAGTGTATATTCCCATGGTCTGTGGCTTAACAAACCAGAAGTCTTAAAGGGATAGTTCACCGAAAAATTTAAATGTACTCATTATCTACACACCACTATGCCGATGGAGGGGTGTGTGAAGTGTTTGAGTCCACAAAACACTTTTGGAGTTTCAGGGGTCCAAATCCAAGAAATTGAAGTAACTGGGGACCGATTCTTCAAACAGAAAAAAATAACAGAAGAAATGGCTCCATACTGCTCCTGTGGTGTCATCCAACTTTCCAGACACTTGGATGACACCACAGGAGCAGTATGGAGACATTTTATGTGTTTTTTCTTTAGTTTTTTACATTTGAAGAAGTGGTCCCCAGTTACTTCAATTGTAGTTTGCGAGCTCCTTCGTAATAACTCCACAGAATGTCTGAGTAAGCCCATGTGAGAATAGAGCCGGAGTACTCACCACAAGTGAGTTGGTGCTTGGATGATGTTTCTAACATGAGACGTATATGAAACTGAAACCCCCCCCAAAAAGGAATACAAATATCTCAGGATGAAAAAGAGGGGCCATACGTGGAGCAGACGAAGACATCAACTTAGAAGGCCGGCAAGATTCGAGAGCTTTTGGTGATAAGGGCCCACGCTGGTGTCAATCTGCTGTAAAACTTGTGAATTCCCCACATGCTCTACTCAGATGCCACCACTCCTCACCTGAATGTTTTGGACATGTTCCTGCTGTTGTGAACACATCTGACCAAGACAATCCCCTTCCTTTACAACAAATGCCCATCACAGTTTCATGAAGCTCATCTTTCCCCTGATCAACAAGCCACCACCTCAGGTTCTGCAGTTTTCTTGAGATGATGAGGAGAGTAAATCCTCACAAATGAGAAGCTGGAGCTGATTTTTATTGTAAGTCGCTTTGGATATAAGCGTCAGCTAAATGAAATGTAATTTTCTTGTAACGGCAAACAAATCTGAACTTAAACAATTAATTGATTATCAAAATAATTGGGGATTATGTCTCCGTCCATCTGCTACAAACAATTAATTAACTGTTTCAGCTCTACATGTAAGATTTTTCTGTGGTAGTAACCAGGTATCTTCTACCAATAATCCTTGTAAATTTCAGCACATTTATAAGCATTTCTGTGTTGAGGAGAAAGATGTTTTTTTCCGACAGGGATGTTCCACATGAATATACTGAAAGTTCAGTAGCACCTAAATGCAAATGTAATTGTCACCATTTGCACCTAGCATTAAAATGCCTTTCATATCCAGATTGTATGCCAATCTGATTTTAACCTGTGGGCCATGATCAGAATTTGTATGGTCTCAATTCACTCCATCCACAGGTGTCTTGAATAAAATTAGGACTGAGGAGAGGACTGCTTCATGTGTTTACTGGGCTAATGGCAGCTAGATGCTGCCGTCCATCACTGGTTTGGAACAGCTGCACATGTTCTTATTGAATGTGGATTGACAACAAATTTGAATTTACTCATTTGTGTGGTCACAATGTGTCCCTAAGGACCTTTGGATTGGTTTGATTTAACAGATCAAAATCTGTCCCCAGTGTATCTCAGATGCATTTACACTTTACCGTCTTGTCATCAGGCTCTGTCTGTTTGTGAAATCCAATCACCCAAAACACATTTGAAAACACGAAATCTACATGAAGATGTATAAGTCTGTGAATAAAGGTTCCAATGTAAATATGTCTAATTGTTTATTGGTAGATGAAGTTTCTTATATCATCAAACTGATTAACTAAACACTGGACATTAGTGTATAGTACAGTGACAGTTATTAGGGTGGTGCTAGTTTTGATCAATCTATTAATCACTTTTATGATACAAAATTTAATCATACAAAATTGTGAAAAAAGGTGTCAAATCATATTTGTTTTGTCAAACCAACATTTCAAAACTCAAAGCTATTCTGTTAACAGTGATATGCAAAAGAGAAGGCAACGAATGATCACATTTACTAAGAAAAAAAAGATGTTTGCTTGGAAAATTAAACAGTTTTTTTCTGTTGATGAAAAATTGAGTCATCATCTGATCACTCTATTTCAGCCCTATAATTATCTTCTTAGGCTTTTTATATTTGGATCATTAAGCACTTAACTGTCACAACATTTGAGATCAAGTAAAAAAACACGTTGCAATTCAACAAGCAAATACTTTTACTTGTCTCTATCCAATCAAGGGATCTCTCTCCCACATGTCTGATTTTGTTTGTGAGCCTAAACATAGAGGAAACACCAATACAACATATTCTGTGGCGTAAACAACTAATTGAGCGAACCTCATGTTCTCATGCCTTCTTTAGGTTTTCAATCTATCGATCCCAACCCGACCGATACACATCTGAGAGCCAGATGAATCGTCCGCACTCCGCAACAGTAGATGTTTGGGGCGCAGGTGAAATGGTCGTTGATTAGTTCTCTCTCCTGTTTGAATTGCTGTGATCCAAACACGCTCCGGGTATCTTCCCCAGCCTCTGCCATTGCCTCCCCGTGTCGGAGCCCCAGTGAGCTGCTGTGACAGCTGCCGCCTGTCGCCTGTGGAACATCTGTAAAACCAGCTGACTGCGACTCGCTTTGGAAAACAGAGCGGAATAAGACAGAGCTTCACTCACCTGCCCGGTGCTGTCGGTGTTGTGTCTGCTCCCACAGACGTTGGCTGAGTCTGCTGATGGTATTCAGTGCTCTGTACATAGATGCGTGTGTATGTGTGTGTGTGTGTGTGTGTGCGCGCGCGCGTGTTTTTGCGAGCAAAAAAGCAGTGCCACGGTGCAGCGCCGGAGGTGTAAGCGAAGCAGCTGCGCAGTAAACTCCGCTCCGGAGACAGAGGCAGCAGGCAGCTTCTATTTCAGAGCTGTGTTCAGCCTGTGTTACACAAAGAGGCTTGTTCCCGTGGGATCGGCCCTGCAGACTACACAAGCTCCACGTTCAGTGAAGCCAGTTGCGTGGAACAGAACCAGGATTTTAGAAATATTGAATTCATGAGCCTGAGCAGCCCCTGGGGGGGTGAAGTGGGTGTGGGGAGTGTGTGGAGTCCCCAGAATACAATACATATACACTACCGTTCAAAAGTTTGGGGTCACTTAGAAATGTCCTTATTTTTCAAAGAAAAGCACTGTTTTTTTCAATGAAGATAACATTAAATTAATCAGAAATACACTCTATACATTGTTAATGTGGTAAATGACTATTCTAGGTGGAAATGTCTGGTTTTTAATGAAATATCTACATAGGTGTATAGAGGCCCATTTCCAGCAACTATCACTCCAGTGTTCTAATGGTACATTGTGTTTGCTAATCGCCTTAGAAGACTAATGGATGATTAGAAAACCCTTGAAAACCCTTGTGCAATTATGTTAGCACAGCTGAAAACTGTTTTGCTGGTGAGAGAAGCTATAAAACTGGCCTTCCTTTGAGCTAGTTGAGTATCTGGAGCATCACATTTGTGGATTCGATTATACTCTCAAAATGGCCAGAAAAAGAGAACTTTCATGTGAAACTCGCCAGTCTATTCTTGTTGTTAGAAATGAAGGCTATTCCATGCGAGAAATTGCGAAGAAACTGAAAATTTCCTACAACGGTGTGTACTACTCCCTTCAGAGAACAGCACAAACGGGCTCTAACCAGAGTAGAAAGAGAAGTGGGAGGCCCCGGTGCACAACTCAGCAAGAAGACAAGTATATTAGAGTCTCTAGTTTGAGAAATAGACGCCTCACAGGTCCTCAACTGGCAGCTTCTTTAAATGGTACCCGCAAAACGCCAGTGTCAACGTCTACAGTGAAGAGGCGACTCCGGGATGCTGGCCTTCTAGGCAGAGTGGCAAAGAAAAAGCCATATCTGAGACTGGCCAATAAAAAGAAAAGATTGATATGGGCAAAAGAACACAGACATTGGACAGAGGAAGATTGGAAAATAGTGTTATGGACAGACGAATCAAAGTTTGAGGTGTTTGGATCACACAGAAGAACATTTGTGAGACGCAGAACAGGTGAAAAGATGCTGGAAGAGTGCCTGACGCCATCTGTCAAGCATGGTGGAGGTAATGTGATGGTCTGGGGCTGCTTTGGTGCTGGTAAAGTGGGAGATTTGGACAAGGTAAAAGGGATTTTAAATAAGGAAGGCTATCACTCCATTTTGCAACGCCATGCCATACCCTGTGGACAGCGCTTGATTGGAGCCAATTTCCTCCTACAACAGGACAATGACCCAAAGCACACCTCCAAATTATGCAAGAACTATTTAGGGAAGAAGCAGGCAGCTGGTATGCTGTCTGTAATGGAGTGGCCAGTGCAGTCACCAGATCTCAACCCCATTGAGCTGTTGTGGGAGCAGCTTGACCGTATGGTACGCAAGAAGTGCCCATCAAGCCAATCCAACTTGTGGGAGGTGCTTCAGGAAGCGTGGGGTGAAATTTCTACAGATTACCTCAACAAATTAACAGCTAGAATGCCAAAGGTCTGCAATGCTGTAATTGCTGCAAATGGAGCATTCTTTGACGAAAGCAAAGTTTGAAGAACAAAATTAATATTTCAAATAAAAATCATTATTTCTAACCTTGTCAATGTCTTGACTATATTTTCTATTCATTTTGCAACTCATTTGATAAATAAAAGTGTGAGTTTTCATGGAAAACACGAAATTGCCTGGGTGACCCAAAATGAGGTGACAACTGTCAATGGAAACCAAAATCCTTAACCCATTGAGGGCTGGATTCAAAACCCCACAAAAAATCAAAGTAAAAAAAATCTCAGGCTCCTCCGTCTTGTGTATTTTATCACAGCATCTCGTAATGAGACTCAGTATTTTGTATGGCCTCTGCGTGCCTGTATGCACTCCTGACAACATCTGGGCATGCTCCTGATGAGTTGGCGGATGGTGTCCTGGGGGATCTCCTCCCTGACCTGGACGCTTTTATCCAAAGGTCCTACCACAAAGGAGCAGGTACCGATCCTGCTGCTTGGTTGATGCCATTCTATGGTCCTGTCCAGCTCTCCTCGTGTAACAACCAGTCTCCTGGTATCTCCTCCATGGAAGGAGAGAGCAATTGTCTGTGGCCACCACATGAAAACCATTCCCTGTTTGGAGGTGGTCTTGCGTTTGCCTCTTCACTTAGATTTGCACCAAAGCAGGTGAAATTGATTCACAATCACCTGTGCTTCCTACATGGACAGATTTATATCCCTGAAGTTTAACTGACTTGGTGTTATACTGTGAAAATTAAGTGTTCCCTTAATATTTATGAGCAGTGTATATAATTGGCCTTGACAGCAGGCATCTGAAATATAGCCAAAGGATCTCAGTGTTACTTGCTGTTTGTTTTGCTGGTCAGCTAATGTATGATATATTGCCTCACTCTATGCTGTCTGTCATATTAATGCCAGTTGTTTAAAACAAAACTGTAAAAATATCCAGCATGGAAGATTGCAGACCAATTGCTCTGGCTCGTATACTTTCCAAAGTACTAGAACAACTTCTGTTGAAAAGACTTCAAGTATATACTAGGGCTACATTGTAGCACTAACGGGCCCGAGCACAGGCATTTTGAAGCCTGTTGCGGTTAGTGGAGAGAGCGATCAAGGTTGCATGCATTTTGCGCACTGCGGCAAGGATAAACACTTCACTTCCTGCATCCGTCACGCGATGTCGATCCTTGCCTGCTAATTGCTCATTACGGTCCACGCTATCAATTGCACATCACACTGTGAAAATTTTATGTAAATCAAATGATAGTTGTAAAACAAAGCTTACTTCCTGTTGACAGTAGGTGGCTCCATCACTATTATTACATCCAGACATAAAGATCTGTTCAAGTAGGGGCTCTGATGTAGCGTGAGCAATTTTGTGTCAATTGGACAATGTTACCACAACTTAATTTTCACACTGATCAGTAGGTGGCGCTATTACCCTGCACTAATATTAATATATGGAGCTGTTCAGGTCAGGATTGTGATCATAGGTCAGTAGTTCGGAGCCGGTTGGATAATGCAGATTGGATTTACAAAGTACTTCCTGTTTTATGGTGAATCAGTAGGTGGCGCTATGACAGTGAGGAAATATTGACACAGAGCTGTTCAGGCTTGGACTGAAGTTTGGCGTTGATAGGACAATGCACAGTGGAGTTATGACTACATTGTGTCCTTTGGCGAAGGATGAACCTTCGCCAAAATTAAAGGTACTTTATATCTCCATCATGTTGAGATGACAGTCACGTCAATATGAAGTTGATCTGATGAAAGCCCTACGACAAGTTCGTCAAAGTAAAAATGTCTAAAATGGTCAAAATGGCCACTAAAGCCAAAATGGCGGGCTTCCTGTTTGGTCTAGCATATTTATCCAAGAGACTTATTTGTTTGTTATGAAAAGACACATGTCCCTATCGATTTTTGTACATGTCGGCCAATCGTGGTGCCGGGGCTGCCCTTTAGGGGGCATTATTCAGTTATTTTGCCACGCCCATTCCATTAGTTTGAGTGAGATAAAACCATGAACACTGAAGTTACAGCAATTTCGTGTGTCACGGCGAGTTGATGAACTTTAACGCCACGCCACTATTATGGCGTTTGACGAAAAGTCACAGTAATGTTATGCCTACATAATCAATGTCTTGAGACCCTTTTGACACAGGTTGACATGGTTGCGGTCAGTGGATGAGGAGCAATACTTTCAAGTGTAAGACGTTCAGAAAACAAGACATTTCCTGTTGCCACCAGGTGGCGCTGTGATTTTAAGTCATGATTTCTGTGTAGATGTCATCAGGCCGGGACTCTCGTCTTACATGTCTAGTTTGGACTCGATTGGACCAAATATGTCCGAGATACAGAACCTTGTGTTTTGATGCGTGTAATCAAACTTTGACGCCACGCCACGGTCACACCGTGTGATGAAAAATCGATCTTTGAGTTGGTTTTTATCTCCGTCTTATTGTGATGACACCCATCTCCATATGAAGTGGATCGGATGAAAGCCCTGGGACAAGTACATCAAAGTAAAAATTTGGAAAATGGCCAATATGGCCACTAAAGTCAAAATGGCGGGCTTCCTGTTGCTTTTTTCCAATTGCACCTCCGACCTTTTTTGTTTGTCTGGTCATGATACAGCTGGGCTACGATTTTTGTGAAGATCGGTGAAAGCTCGCTGAGGGGATTTTCCTTAGATGGCGCTGTTGAGCCATTTTGCCATGCCCATTTCAAATTACTCCAGAATACAATTACTTTTTGGGGTTTTGAATTCCCTGCAAACTTTGGTAACGATTTGAGCATGTCTGGGCCCTGAAAAAGCCCCAAAAGGGAAATACAAATCCTTCGAAATACAATAGGGCCTCCCCCCGGAGGTGCTCGGGCCCTAATAATAACCACTGACAATCAATTTGGTTTTAAAAACCAACCTGGCCCAGATTTGTGTATATATGCACTAAAGGAAATTGTGAGTAAGTAAAGAAGACATAACACCACAATATTTATGAGTTTTTGGATGCATCTAAAGCATTTGACTGAATTAATCACGGTAAGCTGTTTGTAAAATTACAAGAGCGAGGAGTTCCCCCGTACGTGATAAGAATCTTGCACTTCTGGTATTCACATCAAACAAAGTTAGATGGGGTAAGAGTATATGTGCAACCTTCCTAGTGACCAATGGGGTCCAACAGGGTGGAATACTGTGTGGTGGGGGACAGGCTTGTCAACCATCTTTTATATGCTGATGATTTAGTCGTTCTGTCTCCTTATAGTGCTGGTTTGCAGCAGGTACGCAGAGTCTGCTCAGATTATGGTTTGGAGTTTGATATTAAGTTTAACCCTAAGAAGATGGTGGTTATGATTGCTAAAACCAAAGAGGATAAAAAGTAATATTTCCCAAATTGTTTTATGTTGGGTTAGGGGTGAACGAAATATCTGGGTCACATAATCAGGTATGATTTATGTGATGATGACAATGTTCACCATCAGTGTTGTAAACTGTATGCACAAGCCAATATGCTGATTTCACATGAGTAAAGTTGATGTTAAAATAGTCCTTTTTTGAGCCTACTGTACTCTGTTCTGTTTGGCACACTTGTGGTGCAGTTAGAGCTGAAATGAAAAAGCTTCAGGTGGCATTCAATGATGCATTTAGAATCTTTCTGAAGCTCCCAAGATGGACCAGTGCAAGTCAGATCTTTGTGGCCTGTCACATCTCTACTTTCCATGCGGTCTTGGGGGATTTTATCTACAAATGAATGTTTATTAACTGATTCGACAAATGTCATCAAAATGGCCTTGAGTGAGCCTCGACAGAATGACACAAGGTATTCCTCTTGTTTCTGGAAACACTAGAACAATTGCCTGTATGCGTTTTGAAACCCATAATGTTAGATTTGTGAGCTGCTATGATTGTATTTATATGTTGTTTGTTTGTATTTTATTTTACATAGATATGGACCTTTTGTGTCTGCAATAAAGTGTTTAAATATATATATATATATATATATATAATATATCTCAGTGGTAAAATTATTATGTTGTAATGTTATTGTCCACAGCCAACAATACCGTGGGTAGAAGTGTGTGTTTCCACCCAGGTTTTAGTCTCTACTGGACCACTTCAACGAGTCATATCGGAGAAGTTTTGGCAGAAAAGCTTTTTGACGTCCTGGTAACGCTGTCCAGTCCATACTTTTCCCCTAAACCTTTTGTTGCCTAAATATAACTAAATTGTGACTAAAAAATTTAAAAAAAAGAATAACTGAAGATAAAGTCTTCCAAATTCCCAAAAATAGATAAATAATCCAATGGCTTAGATGATGCATTGCAACAAAGTGTCATTTTGTTCGCCTTTTTAAATGAAAATACGATGGGTGAAGGTGAAAAAAACAAGGTGCCTCTGGAGCGTTTCAGGTTTAAATACCTGATTAAATGCTGAGTGACTATTTTCACTGGGTGCAAATGGACACTCAACAACTTAACTGCAATTAATAATTTGTTTCTTACAAATAGGAAGCAGTCCAATAGACAGTAGGATTTCACTGAGGTGAAACCTGTGACTGTATTCAAAGACAGACTGCATGACAGCTCCCCAAAAGGGAAGCCAAAACATCTCGACTGTGTTTATCAATCTATGTATTAAATCATCACATTTTGCACTTTTTTTTCTCTTATTCATATTTATTTCAGTGCACTTTCCATTTGATTGTGTACAGGGTTATTAAATCACACTGTGACCGCAGCTCCTTTAAGATTTGTCTTCACTGTGTCCTGGTAACAGACAAAACCTGTGTGTCAGTGTACTTCAGGTTCTGGTCAGTGTCCTTTCTGTTTGTTCCCCTTTCTTCATTTTCTTTTTTCTGTAAATTTCTCTCTTCTCTTATTGTGTTTTCTTTCTTGCCTTCCCTCCTGTCTCTTATCTCTATGTTTCTTTTTTTCGCTTCTTTCTCCCCTTTTTTCCGCTCTCCTCTTATTACGTCGCCGTTTCACTCGTGTCCTTGTCTTCACTCGTGTCCTTGTCTTCACTCCATTTGGTTCCTTTCCTCTCCTTTGACTCATTTCCTCTCCATTGGTTCCTTGTTGTCTCATCTTATATTCCCTTGTATCCTTCTCTCCTCTCTTTGCCTCCTGTCATTCTGTCTGTTTTACCCTTTCGTTGTCTGCTCACCTCTACTCTTGATTTCTCTCTTCTTCTTTCCCTTTGTCTCCTCTCCTCTCCTCTCCTCTCCTCTCCTCTCCTCTCCTCTCCTCAGTCTTGTGTTTTGTTCATCTTCATTCCTCCTCCAATGCAGAGATCGACCTAAGTCAAACCTTTCCACTTCTTCCCTTTACCCCCCCCCCTTTTCCCCTTCTTTATACTTCTTGTCCTTTTCCAGTCTTCCTTTACTTCTTTTCCTTCCAATTCCTTTGTTTCTGCTTTTCTTTTCCCGTCTTTCTTTCTTTCTTTCTTTCTCTCTCTTTCCTTTTGTTCTTTATTTTGCTTTTTCTGCTCACAAGAAGGATGGTGATCATGTCTTTCTTATCTTTTCAGAAAAAAACCTCTCCTTTCTTTCACGTTGATGATACTTTTAAATGAGGCTAGAATTTCACTCAAAGTCAGGCTACAGCTGAGAAGTATAAAAGCAAACTAAATACAAATAAAAATCAGGTCTGCTTTGGAGTACGACAGGGTTTAAGCCCATGGTTAGTGTGTGTGTGTGTGTGTGTGTGTGTGTGTGTGTGTGTGTGTGTGTGTGTGTGTGTGTGTGTGTGTGTGTGTGTGTGTGTGTGTGTGTGTGTGTGTGTGTGTGTATCATGAGTTATCACTGTGTGAGGCTGGCTACATTTTGAAGGAAGGCCACTTATTAACCAACTATTACTGTAAGTCCACCCGCTCGAAGAAGCCTCATGAATTAAATGAAGTATCGGTGTCACAGACTAGCTCACAGTGACATAGAACAAGAGATGATTGCAATGCTGCACGTTGCTTGTGACTGACTCAGAGCAATTTGCTGCGATAATGAGTTTCAAACTCTCACAGAAGGACTTTGTAGAGAGAGCGATGGAGGATGAAAAAGAAGAAAAATGAGACTGGTAAGAGGGAGACAAGTGGAGATAGAGGCACAATTATAGGACAGAACAGAATAATTGTATATTGTGTTTGGAGAGTGCATGAGTTTTCTCAGGTTCTCTTTTGAACAATAATGAAATGATCTGTGATCTGACCCTGGCAATTTCTTCAGGAGCATATCAATAGGTGTTGGAGCCTTGAGCAAAATACAAGGTCAGACGAGAAGTTCACTGGAAGACAGTCCGGTCCTCAGATTGAAACTATTGTAATAGCATTGCCATCACAATGAAGTGCTATGCTTTAGCTATACTACAACCTTCTAGTGGTCTGTGCATCTATCATGTAAAGGTGTCATTATAAAACGTGCTGTGTTATTTCATCTCTCAAAGTTTGAATAACAAAGCAGATTGTAGCAGCTGAATTTGTTGTTCTGAGGGACACAAAGACTCACTGATTGTGCCCTTTGGAGAAATGGAAGCTGCTGTTTCTCGCATCTTTGAAGAAGGTTTTGTAATGAGACAGACTTGTTTCTTACATATCAAGGCTGTGTGTGTGTGTGTTTTGTGAGGTGATAAATCAGCAGCTCAATCTTAACTTTCAGGTAAAAGAACATTCTTCCCTCTGATTGGATTCTATTTTGTTACTAGATTGTTCTATAAAAGAAAGAAAAAAATTATTAAATGAAGAAAAAACTAAATAAATACAATTTGTGATGAAAAAGGGTGTTTCTGTATTTCCACATTTATTTACTTACTTTTCATTACCTTACATATAAAATACTGTGGCCCCCCTGCCCAGTCAGACAGCCTCTGACCCCTGGTGCTTTGCCAGCCTCTGTGTAAGGGACTACAACTTCTTTTCAAGTGACCTATAAGACCTATAAGAAGTCCAAAGGCGCATATGATAAGGAGACTTGGCAACTCTGGCGAAGGCAAAGCTCCAATGTACCCGCCAACTCAAGACAGAGATACATGTAAAAGACCTGATGATCACACTGCTTTAACTAATGCTGCTTTAGACTGAGTTAACCCTGCTAACCCAGCTAACCCCCTACCTAATATATAGACACAGAAATAAGTAAATCAATTAATATAGAAATAAATAAATGTATAAATTAATACAGAAATGAGTAAATGTAGAAATTTGTCTGTTTTGGTGCCGATGGAGTGGTGGGTGAAGTGTTTGAGTCCACAAAACACTGTTGGAGTCTCAGGGGTAAATAGTGTTCCGGCCAAATCCAATACAATTAAAGTAACTGGTGATACATTTTTCAAAGGTAAAAAAAACGACAGAGACAAGTGTCTGTAATCCCCAACATTCAAATTCGACTCGAAATTGCGTTATTTACTCAGTAGTGAGTAGATAATGAGTGAAATTTTTTCTGTGAACTATCCCTTTAAAGTCTTATATTGGGGCAAGGGGGTCCAGGGAGTCCGTAGAAGTCCCTGGGCTTTGGGGTGGTCTGAAGCACTGCAAATGAAATTCTGGTAAATGCAGAAAATCAGGAATGCGAGACTGGACATGGTAGGTCTAAAGCACAGGAAAATAAATAATACATTTGCATGAGTGCAAATTCCCAAAAAACTCACAGGGTCCTATGTTGCTGCCAGTCACCAGGGGGCAATACATATTTTTTGGCTTCAGAAAAGGAAGCTGTCATGTTGTCCATTTTTTCTCTCAATCATTGGGTTTACATAGTTTTCTGCTTTGTATCTATGCACAGATACTGTAAATGTAAACTGATTGAACCCAAATGAATTCAACTTTGAAGTTTGCATAACATAATCTGTGTGAACTTATTGCAAGGTTTTCTTCTTTTCACCTTAGAGGCTTATGACATAATTATTAATTTGCATGGCCTTATTTTAAACATTTTCTACTACCACTAACTATTATGGAAAACACATGTTACGTGGAGCGACGCCTGCGAGCCAGTTCAGGCAGCCAACTCGAGCTGTGCTGCTCCAATCATGTGACATACATCACGTGACATACCTCACTCTCCACAATCATCTATATTACACATCCACCCTATTAGGTGGTCAATTTAAGCAGAGAAAATGTCCCATCACTCCCTTTGCTTGCCCCGCTGCTGCTGCGTCAGTATTGCTGCCAGTTGCTTCAGCCCCTCAACCACCCCAGCATCCACCTGTGGGCTCCGACGGGGGGTCACAAGTATTTGCTCATCACTCCCATCATATCTATGTGATCATGTCTGAGGCAGTGATTAAGTTGGAGCCTAGAAGCCAAACACTTACAAGTTCTACTGTTGCAATAAACATTTCCGAGCCTTTGCAGTAACCGCTCCAAACTTGAGGAACAGCTTACCACTCCATATTAGATCTGCCCCCTCTCTAGCAACATCTTTTTGGCCTTCTTTTCGAGTTGAGAATGTTTTTATCCCAGCAGATTTTTATTTTATTTTGTTGTATATTTTACATTTTATTTTATTTTAATTTAAATTATTCTACAGTCTTTTATCTTATTTTATTTGTACTTCTGGTATTGAGATGTATTGCGTGTTGCTGTCTTCTTGTTGTACCTAATACTTTGTGAAGCACTTTGGACAACCAAGTTGTTTTAAATGTGCTATATAAATAAAATTGACACTGACATTGACATTTGAGCGTGAGTTGTCTGACCGAAATGTTATATATTTACCATCCTCACTCAAGAGGCATTACATTACATTACATTACATTACATTACATTACGTGTCATTTGGCAGATGCTTTTATCTAAAGCGACTTACAATTAGTGCATTCAACATCTATGAGGGGCCACTTTTAGGGGTTCAGCATCTTGCCACTACACATACACCCACAACACTTCGGCATGCAGATGGGGAGACTTCTGGTTGGAGGACGACCGCTCTAACCCTCAGCCACAGCCACCCCTCAGCCACCCCAGGCATAAACTCACTAGATACCATTTGTATGTTATATGAATATATGTTATCTTCTTGGTGTTAAATTGTGTGTGATTTATGGAAATCATTTTGGGTCTCTTTGGTCACTCGCAATGCCCTATGTCCCACCCCTAGTTTAGGAACCACTGCTCTATAACAATAAATTGAATATCTCTGGGTTCCGGACTGTTGATTAGGACAAAATAATACATAATGTTAGGTTGTGAAAATAGCCAAAGATCTCACTTAGGGAGACAGCATTTCTCCTGAGAAGCACTCCCGGGGAAACAGGAGCCTAGTTCTCTCTGGTCAAAGTTTCTAATATTAGTCGCAGTGCCTTTCTCTTCTGCTTCTTTATCTCCATTCCTGTCCTCTTTAACCACCCCATACCCCAACCTCACTTCCTGTGTGGTACCTAAGATCACTTGGAAAATGTGACTGAAGCAACAAGCTGCTTTTATGTTGTTAGATTGGTGGCTTTATTCAGTTTAATCCTTTGAAGGCTGCACGCACGAAGACCCTGCTAGCAGATGAGTCAGGTTTTTACCACTTTATGTTTTTCAATGAGAGCAAATCAGTTGTTGAGGTCCATTGGGACTGGATGTGATGAGGATAAATTTAATGAGTCATCACAGACACACTTTGGCCAGCATTGTAACTAATAAAAGATGTTTCAATTAAATGAATATTGCAAAAGTGTGGCCTGCATCTTGTTTGGTTTCTTGGAGGTGCTGGAACAATATTTACATGGCTGTGAGTTTGTGATACTTAAGGGCTGAGTTAGGCCTTCAAGTACAGAGAGATTGCAGATTATTGGAGGCCTGGTACTATAGCCCTGAACCAGGACCATTCAAATCCTGTTCTGGGTGAGCATGCTTTGTCCTCTAGCTTTAAATGCCCATGCATTTTGTTGAGAGCTGTATTGGTTGGGTCACATCAGTCCACCTCAGGTTTGTCTCTGTATAAAGTTTAGCCCCTGATCTTGACTTCAGCCTCATTCAGACCCATGTGGAGTGCATGCAGGTCATTTCTCACCTCCTGATTACATCCACTTTGACTTCCTGGTTTTCTGTAAACTGCAGCTGCTCTTCCTGCCATTTATATTCCGTCCAGAGCAAGATGAAGGGAGTAAAAAAAAAAAAATTCTGATCCGATGGAAACACGTTTACACCAGCATACGTCTATTTCGGAACCAAATATGACAACAGAGAAAACTCACAGTAATCAGAGGAGCAAAAGTACAATATGCACTTACATAGGAAGGTGCAGAACATGCACAATCTGCTCCTTGTTAGATACACAGGGTCGTGTACCATTGCAAATGAAAAAGGCTAATTATTTGACCACTCATTGCAAAGTACAGGTCTTTAAACAGACCTGTTTCTTCTGTAGAGAATCAGTCTCTCTTTCTACATGGCAAATCAGCTTTTTCTGCAGTTAACCTAACAAAAGTGAATTTGGACGTGAACTAAAAGCTCTGTTCAGTTAAGATCTTTAAAACACAGCCAATCCTACAGCCATGCAAGGCTCAATGGTGCTTTGAAGTCAATTCCAAAATGTACATATTTTCTTATGTTACTTTGGTAAACACAGTGAAGGAAAGAGGGTCAGGCCAGCTGGGAATTGAACAAGTGACCTGCTACTCAATGCATAAACACCTATATGGAATGCACCCTAACCGCTGTGCTGTTGGTCACCATCCTCAGCTGCCAACAGAGACACAAATTACATGCAGAAATTTCAGGGAAGATTTCTCTTTAAACATTGATACACTTCTGCATGTATGTTAGGCACTGTCTTTTCTTATGAATGTTGAAATTATTGTTATTTTCTTCACGTGCTCTGCTGCGCGCAGCATCTGTTTCCCTTCTGTCCGTCTTATCCTTCCATGTTATCCCCCCTTGGTGAGTGAGCGTTACGGGCAGAGGATGTCACATCTTGGTGGTTTAAATGAACGTCAGCAAACAGGCTAACAGGGCAACAAGCACATATGGGATGAAAACCTCAGTGTTCCATAATAATGATGCACAGTTCTTGTCTTTTTGCAGATGTCAATAGTAAAAGCTTTCCCACATCATGACTGCTGTGCTTTTATTTGATCTCCTCAAAGACAAAACTAAAGTAACAACAGCTGCCCTCTATCTGCACTGACCTGCACTGAGGCAGGGGAAAGAAAAGAGTTCTAAAGAAGCCCAGTGCCGGTCCTGCCCATTCACACAACCTCCTGTTTGACACTCTGCCCTCTGGAAAATATCCTGAGTGCAGCGGCAAGGCACCATCTGCTGTCCTGACTTCACCTGGCCTCCAGAACCAGCCAGCCTCAACCCTACCACCTGGCCCACATCCTCGGGAACACACACACACACACACACACACACACACACACACACACACACACACACACACACACACACACACACACACACACACACACACACACACACACCCTACAACCTGGCCCACATCCTCGGGAACACACACACACATACACACACACATACACACACACACACACACACACACACAATCAGGTTTCTACTACTAGGTCTATTACATTAAATCTTAGTGTAACCTAAACTTAACATTGAGAAAGTAATTTACTGCTGGGGAGGATGGCCTTCAAATAAAACTTGAATATCTATTCATAGAAAGTTGAAAAAGATCTACAGTAGTGCTACATGACTGAGGAGAACAGAGAAAAGGGACTGTGCTATTCCCTTTTCCCCTAAAAGGTATAAATACTACAAAACCTAGAGTGCACAGAGCTTCTATAGACCTCTCTCCTTTTGGATGCTTGACTTAAGCTTTGAGTATGTTTACGAATGTTAGTGGCAGAGCCGAGGTCCAAATACCCCTTGCAGGCATAAGAAAAAATGAATTGTCAACATTTGCATCTTACAGTGATGGTTTCCACATGCCTTGTTCCCAAGTACAAGGAGCTGAAGAGGAAATGTCTTGCAGGAGTGAGCTCTCATCAGTTTTCACTTTTGGATCCCTATAGGAAACAACCAATGGCAGCTAATAAGCCCTCACATGGAGACAACACTGTTGTAAAAAGTCTTTAAAACTACAAGTTTGTTGTTTCCATTTCAAACCGGACTACAAACAGAATAGATAAGGTACTTCAGCATTGATTAAAAACCAACAGCACACGTATGCTCTGAATACACTGCAGCTATTTAGATGCTACTTATCAGAAGCTAACTCGACCACTTTAATGGGGTTGTTGTTCGTATCTCTGTCCATGCAACAAGGTGGAAAGTTTGCTCATCTGACTATCAATAATGTAACCATACAAGGCGGGTTGATAATCGGCAAAGTTCCTACCAAGGCAAGTCTTCATCTTAATATTTAATGATTTACATTATGGGGACTTGCTTGTGAATGTGTAAACAGATTTGGGACATACATAGTATACCCCCCCCCCCCCCCCCCCCCCCCCCCCCCCCCATAACCACTGCTTAATTGACACTAGCCTTAAATCAAATCTTGACACTAAAATTTACACAATTTCTTGTTTTTTCTGCTTAAAATGAGGTAGAGTCTGCAAAGGACGACTTCTTCAGATCTGCCATGTTTTTCAACCGCAATTTAATAATGCAACTTTAGAGTATTTTATCTGAGATTATATTGAACAATCCATAGCTGAGAGGACACAGCATTCAAAGCAATAGGGCTTTTTCTCCCATAGGGAAATGCAAAGATGTTTGGATCACTGTCAGAAATCAACTACAGATACATTATCCATAAATATGAAAGTTATTTATTCTTAAAACATGTGTGTATAATTGGTTACACTACATATAGGTATATGTATTAATTCTGCCTTCAGTCTGGATTGGTCTCAATAGTTATGGCCTTTCTATACCTGGCTGAGCTTTAATGTATTTGTTTCCTTAGGTATGGGACATACATAGATAGAGTGAAGGTCTGAAGTGTTGCCTAACTGCAAAGCTCCACCAATCTTTAGCCAAACCTAGTATAGGAAGTAGTAATTGTATGCCAAAGGCTACCAGATGGCACTGACAGATCCCAGATCATTTAGTCTGTCAGTCCAAATGCAATTTGATGCTTGTTCTCAGTTGTAGCTGTTCAGGGTCACAGTGACACAAGTCAGCACTGGAGCTGCATCAGATCACATCCGTTCAAGTTGAGTGTAATACTTTACATACAATGTATTAATGGGGTGGATTTGATTGTGGATGTGTTTGATTATGTCTTTCTATTTGTTTTTATGTATGTGATTGTATTACACTCTCCCTGCACTGGGGAAAACATAAACATAAAATTACTTACTGCATTGCCAATAGGGGGCTAAGCAGCAATAGGAGGAGGCTGATTTGAAAGCTTCCATTCTTTAGACAGCTTCTCTCTGATCACCCTTGATCAGCTGACCAAAATAATCTCATGTTCTAAACCAACAACTTGTATCTTAGATCCCATTCCTACAAAATTACTTAAAGAAATTCTGCCCCTAATTAATAGTACGTTACTAAACACAATCAATCTGTCATTATCATCAGGATATGTACAACAGTCCTTTAAAATAGCTGTAATCAAACCCCTTCTCAAAAAACCCACCCTAGACCCGGAGGTTTTAGCCAATTACAGACCAATATCCAACCTCCCCTTCCTGTCTAAAATCCTTGAAAAAGTTATAGCCAATCAGCTGTGTGAGTTTCTCCAGGAAAATAATATATATGAAGACTTTCAGTCTGGGTTTAGAGCCAATCACAGCACAGAGACAGCCTTGGCAAAAGTCACTAATGACCTTCTAATAGCTTCAGATCAGGGATTTGTGTCTGTCCTCGTTCTGTTAGATCTTAGTGCAGCATTCGACACAATTGACCATCACATTTTATTACAGAGACTAGAACAGTTAATTAGCATTAAAGGAACCGCCCTGAACTGGTTTAAATCATATTTTTCAGATCGATTCCAGTTCGTGCAAATTAATGATTCGCACCAAAGTTAACCACGGTGTTCCACAGGGCTCTGTGCTCGGCCCAATTTTATTCTCATTATATATGCTTCCACTAGGAAACATTATCAGGACACACTCTGTAAATTTCCACTGCTATGCGGATGACACCCAGTTATACTTGTCAATAAAACCTGAACAATGTAATCAATTAACTAAACTCCAAGCATGTCTCAAGGACATAAAAACCTGGATGACCCACAATTTTCTCTTATTAAACTCAGATAAAACAGAGGTTCTAATACTTGGCCCTAAACACCTTAGAGATACATTATCTAATGATATAGCTGCGCTAGATGACATTGCCCTTGCTTCCAATGAAACAGTCAGGAACTTGGGAGTGATCTTCGATCCTGATTTGTCCTTTAATTCACACTTAAAACAAATTTCTAGGACCGCCTTCTTCCACTTGCGTAATATCTCAAAAATCAGACATGTCCTTTCTCAAAAAGATGCAGAAAAACTAGTCCACGCCTTTGTTACATCCAGACTTGATTATTGTAATTCCTTATTATCAGGCTCCAGCAGTAAGTCGTTAAAGACTCTGCAGCTTGTCCAAAATGCCGCAGCACGTGTCCTGACAAGAACCAAGAAAAGAGACCACATTTCTCCAGTATTAGCTTCGCTACACTGGCTTCCGGTTAAATCTAGAATAGAATTTAAAATTCTCCTCCTCACCTTCAAGGCCCTTAATAATATGGCACCATTATACCTTAAAGAGCTGATAGTACCTTATCAACCCACTAGAGCACTGCGCTCCCAGAATTCAGGCTTACTTGTCGTCCCTAAAGTCTCTAAAAGTAGAGTAGGAGCCAGAGCTTTCAGCTATCAAGCTCCTCTCCTGTGGAATCATCTCCCACTTTCAGTTCGGGAGGCAGACACCATCTGTACGTTTTAAGAGTAGGCTTAAAACCTTCCTTTACGATAAAGCTTATAGTTAGAGCCGGTCCAGGCTTGTCTTAGACCTGCTCTTAGTTATGCTGCTATAGGTTTAGAATGTCGGGGGACACATGACACTCGGAGCTTCTCATTCCAGCTTCTCCTTCCTCTTCTCACTCCTTATCACATCAAAGAAATTAATATCTCATCAATACATGTTACTGACTTGACTTCTTCCCCGGAGTCCCTTTGCCTTATCGTCCGCAGATCCAGGGCCGCAGCTGTGGCCACATCGTGGATTATGATGGTGGATCGCGTATCAGAGATCGTAATGGTGGATCCAGTATAGCGGATTCTGTATCGTGCTGGCTGATCGTGATAATAAAGGCAGATCCTTTATCGTGTTGGCATCTGATAGTGGTGGTGGACCACGATCGAGGTGGCAGCTGATGATGGATCCTAATGGCGGCAGTGGACAATGACTGTGGACTATAGTGGCATCCGATCTTGATGGTGGATCATGATCGTGGTGGCTGCTGACCATGGACTATGATTGCAGCAGGACTGCTTGATATATAATATTTCTCATCAGATACTCGACCATTACTGACAATAATCCATCAATTCATTGACCTTCAGTTATGCTTCAAAGTGTTTATTCTTATCAATGCTGATAAAACCTTTATCTTGATGATTTTCTCCTTTACACTTGACATCTATTGTACTTCTGTCCGTCCTGGGAGAGGGATCCCTCACATGTGGCTCTCTCTGAGGTTTCTACCTTCTTTTTACCCTGTTAAAAGGGTTTTTAAGTAATTTTTCCTTCCTCTTGTTGAGGGTTAAGGGCAGAGGATGTCACACCTTGTTAAAGCCCTATGAGACAAACTGTGATTTGTGAATATGGGCTATACAAATAAAATTTGATTGATTGATTGATTGTGCTTTGATTTACCCTAGCCCATCATATATCTGTAATTATTCAGTTAAATAGTTGTTTATTTGTCATGAATGACATTCATTCTCTAGTTTTAAGTGCATCTTTATTGTGGAGTGATTGATATTCTTGTCAGTCCAATTCACCCACATTTTTACTGCACCTCAGCTTGCTTGGCCCTCTTTTTCTTTTTGAATAAATGTTTTGCAACATTTCAAGGTTAATAGCATGTTGAATGAATACTATGTAGTTTACTGAGGGTAAATCCAGATAAGATAATGTGTGGTTGGTTATGGATAAAGGCAGCAACACTGCCTAGGACACTTTGAAGATTACAGGGGCATTGATGAAAGGGAAAATAAAGTCCATGACACTGTCTTCTACACAAGTACAATTGTCAGTAATAATAGTCGACATGCAATGTATGAAAAAAATAAGACTAATTCACAACATCTTTCAAACTTATATACAAGCCACACGAGTCAAAAATAATAAAGCAAATTCTGTTTCATGTTGCAAAAAATCATCAACTTTAAAATCTTCATTGCAGATAAACCAGGTAGGATGAAAGCACAGTTTTCTAACTCCACTCTGCACCATAGACTGTTTATAAAAAGCTCTGCACACAATGTCCAGCACAATGTCCTCCTCGTTAGTGAGGAGGACTCACTAGCGACAAGGAATATCTCTGAAGTAATAACATGCTCCGGAGCATTAACACAAGACAAGCAAACTGCCTATTTAAAACAGGCAGGTTTAGAACCGGCACTGCACTAGTTAAAGCAATTCACCTTGACGAAGACAACAACAACAATTCCCTCATGTATTGCCCTTTCAGATGAGGGTTTTGAGCGACACAGCTACAAATAAACGTTCGTAATAGCTCACTCTGCATCGAGGGACCTTAAGATGTTTGCCAGAGGGGAGCAGCTCTTATTCCAGATGGAGAGGGGTCTGTGATTATATTTTTGAAGCAATGTGACAACCGACTGTTTAAAGATGGCTTGAAGGAATGGTTGCTCTTTAAATCTTGTTTCTTATAAGTCCTGGTTCTGCAAGGCAACTAAGTCAAATTGTTAAAACAAGCTGTTACAGTATAATATATATGTATGTATTTAGTACTTTACAGTACTAAAAAGTAAAAGGCAGAGTTTTGATATTGAGAATGATAATGAGGAGTCAGGAGTGAGTCTGAAACAAAAAATAAGCTAAACATTTCCATGCAGTTTGATTGTTAAATAACATAATTTCTTAAGTCATATATAAATTATTTTTAGAGACAACAATCAATTAAACCAATTAGTGGATTTATGATCTTGAATTTATAATTTATGCGTATTAATAAATGAATTATTAATGCAGGGCTGCCCCTGCTCCAAGGTCGGTGGTGAAGCCGGGTTCTCCTGCTCCTGTCTGGGGCCCCTCGTCGGCGGTGAGGTCGATGCCCCTGTCGGTTACTGTTTCCAGCGCCCACCTGCCCGACCCCCAGAGAGCCTCAGCGTGCAGGCTGGCTTTCTCTCCTGGCCGGTGAGAGGGGGAGGGGGGGAGTAGGTGGCCCTGGCCTGAATTTAACGGTGAGGGTATGTGGAGGTAGCTGGGAGAGCACCTTCACCTACACCGGAGGATCAATCAGCGCAGGTGAGGGCTGTTCGCTGATCGATCCTCAGGTTTAAAAGGCAGCAGCGGAGCTGCCTCAAGAGGACACTCTCAAGACTCTCAGAGAACACTCGGAGACTCAGAGACACTGAGCTGCAAAGCTAGTCCCTTTGGGTCAGTTTATTTGTGTTTGTTCATGTCTGTGTGTGGTGAGTTAATAAAGTGTGCTTAAAAGCAACGGTTCTGTCTCTGGCTGTGTGTGGGAGATCCCTGTGGCATGGTCAGCTGCCACACTCACATTATGTGAGAAAGGCTCAGTCTCTGTCTTTATGTATTTATTTATAAATGTACTCTTTGAGATGTATCTTTTTCAAGTAAAGTCACCATACCACTACAAAATGGCCCCAATTTGGCCATTAATTGAAGTGCACATGAAATACTGTCAAATTACAGTGAAGGAAAACATTTCAGTTTACCACTGGCGCTTGTAGATATACAGCTATAGGCGGGTGACACAAAAAAACACACAAGGGGGGACTATGGGAATAACACACAGCTGGGTAATCCCAGTAGAAAAGTAATTATTGTGTTATGTGGCCAAACCGCTTCCTCGTATACTTATTTTAACACTGTCATTGACCCTGTGCTTTCAATAAAAAATGTATGAAAGCTGTCAGGACGGCAATTTTTTCCTTTGCTAGATAACAGATTTCCTCTGCTGCTGTGTGACCACTGGAGCACTGAGATGAGTAATCACTTACTGTCAAAACGTGATAATGCATCAAAACAACAAAGGTTAATAACATCCGTGGACAAACAGATGCCTCCTCACAGTATTCAGGGTCTGTGTACTGTGTCCCAAAGCCCTATGAGACAAATTGTGATTTGTGAATATGGGCTGTACAAATAAAATTTGATTGAAATAAATTTGATTGATTCAGTTGACAGATTTATTGTTTATAGGACTGCCTCCATGCTGTTGTTACACTTAATTCAATTGCTGTTGAGATGTCTTCATTTTTGCTACTCACCCTGGTATAAACAGAAATCTTGTATATTCAGAGCTGTGGCTTCAAAATTTGACCAGATGATTCCTGCCGGCTTGAATTATCCAAGAAATGTCTCTAAAAGTTGTTGAGTTAATTGAACATAGGTTAGCGGGAATGGGTGTGTATGTTTCTGTCATAAGCTCCTTTGGGGACAAATTCAAGATTGGTTTACCACTGAACTTGGACTACAGAAAGATAGACTCAGGTTTAATTGAAATCCTAAACAGATCCATTATGAGACCCAGGGGCAGACTGAAACAGTTTTTCAGGCTCAATCTCTGTCCACCCTGTTTGCCTAAACTATCAGATAGCTGATTTTGTAGACCAACCCTGTTTCTTGATATAACAGGTATCAGACTAATTCTAACTTTGCCCACATTGTGAAATGCGCTAGTATTCACCGAACGCTGACCCAAAACATTGCCACTAAGGACGCTTTCCTGCTATCTTTCACATTAGGCAGTAAGGTTTCCCCAGACATCAGGAAGCATAAGAGGCTCTGATGGAAGGAGGAAACCTTCATGTGGATCACCTCCGGAAATCAGCAACTGAACCTTGTCGTACACCACAGGTAATGTGAGTTTTAAAGGATGGGCACCTATGGTGACCTAGTAGGCTCTTTCAAAAAGGTATGAATGAAACCAACTAAGGGCAGTGTCCTTGATGCCAAACCAGGTTCTAAGATGGTCGATTAAAATGGCACGATCTTCTGTATCAAAGGCTGCCCAGGATTAATTTAATTTATTAATTAATTTAGTTGTAGGTTTGACAATCTAAAGGCTGTTAAACACTTAGCCTTTTCTTGCTTTATCCTCAGTTTGATGTATATATTTTTGTATTTCCAGTGTATCTCTTCTCAATAGGAGAGATACATTGGAGAAGTGTTTTTCGAGTAAGCTTGGTTCCTATTTTTTTGTATTTGTAAACGTTGTATTCACTTATTATTTTGTGGTTACAGGTGTTTCTACAGTGGCCCTGCAGATCAAAGCACAGTGACGTTGGCAGAAAACTATGACAAAATGCAATAACATTACAGACAAAAAAAAACACATTTCAGATTACGGAAATGGTGGGGACAACATTTCTTGTTTGCGCATGGACAGAACCTAAGTCCATGATTATTAACTGTTTCATAACTCATGGAAGCACAGTAGCCATTTCAATATTTTGCTATGTTGAAAGCATATCAAGAATTACATCATATTTTGTTAAAATGTTTCCATATGATTTTATCATATGGGAACACACTAGCATGTACCCTAGCTCTTCCTTGCCTTCCCTAACTATCTCAAAATTAACTAAATCATGTAATATATTGTGACTCCAATTTCATGACCATTTTTAAACATGCTGTAGAATGTGTTTTTTTTCATTTTTTTTTTCTGCATTTCCTACAGGAATATGATTTGGTTTTCCTTTTCTCTGCTCTACTGAGCTACTTCAATTCACCCCATAAGTACATGAGTTCAAAAAGGACAAAACCAAAGTCTAAAAATGGAATTCACCAAAGACTGTTGACGTGGTTTACACTATTTGATTTGCACTATGTGGTTTGCGCGATTACACACTCTGTAAGGAGCTGTGGGGTTACCATGGTAACAAGGGCACCGGGAGGGGTTAAAAGTGGATGTTTTGGTGACATCCGGAAGTTCTCTGTAGCGGTAAAATGTTTGTAAATAAAATGCACACCGAGCGGTGCACAAAACGAGAAATTTCCTTCATCCTACTACTGGGATGACTACTTCATCCCATCGACTCCTACAGATTGATAATTGTTTCCATGTTATCTTTACATGAGCACTAAAACAAAGATCCACAATGGACAGAGTGAATGTTGAGGTTGAGGGCATTTGCCAGCTCTGGGGTTTAAGCCTTCTGGAGGAGACTATAGATCGGCCACGATAGGTAATTCAAATATATCAAAATATGTACATATGATTTATTAACCTCACTAAAATGCAGGTCACTTGATGTAAAATGGGCAACATGATGGTGAAAACAATATCTGTCAGACAATGTAATGTACACTGTGTGTGACTCCCTCAAAGCTAAATGACAGTTCTAATCATTCTTGAGAAATGTCAATGCAGGCCTGTGCATTTTACATCTACCTCTACTTTTAATTTGTTATTTTAAGTTTATTACTTGATATTGTCTTCCGAACATAGTGAGTCTGGAGAGATTCAGATTCTGCTGGGGCTACAGCTCCATTTGGGTTATCGATGAATGAATTTCCATTTTTTTTACCTGGAGGACCTGAACAGCTGTAACCAAGATGGACTGTGGCAGTGACCAGTAGGTCATTATCTCCTTTCACTTTTTGGTGGGTGTTCCCATTGCTAAATCAAACCATACACAAAGTGGATCCTAATATGATGCAGAGAATTAATTGATACAATTTAACAGTATAGATTGCTTTGGATATTCTTCTCCCTCCTGCGAGGGGTATATGGACCTCAGAGTGAGTATCTGTTTAGCCTTGGACTCTGATTGCAGACATCCCTGATGACACTTTGTAGCTTTTGATTTATCTCTGTCTTTAAGCTGTCATATTCCTGCATGTCATGGTTGGAGTCTATTTGTTCCAGCTTGAGTTCTGTTTTCAGGCTATGTGTATTTATTTATTTAATGGAATGGAAGAACTCAAGATATATTCCATTATCTTGAAATCAATCACTCACTCTAAAGTCCCAAATAAGTCAAGGCAAAAACCACCTAAAGTTAGCACAATATGGCTGATCCATCAAGCTTCTTTGATGCAAAACTTTATAAATCACAAACATATACATTGATGAAAACACAGCTATTGTCTCTCTGTAAAAAAAAAGCTGCATGAAGCCAAGTGAAGGTGGCGATTGAGTTCAAAATTCTCTGTAGGTTCATCACTACCACAGACTTTTATCACATAATATACATTATCCCAGGCTGGTTGATGACATGCTTGCCGGGTTTTAAATACATTTTGCTTCTTTTCTTCATAAAGTCAATCTTACAGTGACAGTTGCTGTGCACATATGAACCGTGGAAAAGGTCAATCCAGTGCAGCATCTTTTCGCAATTATTACTCAATTGGTTCCCAAATTTCCAATGCCCACCAAATGAGTTCAGTCTGGCACCAGCACTGCCCGTCACTATTACTGCAGCTGCTGTCTTTAAATCAGTCACAGTCCTTGTCCTGGATAAGAACACACCGAGAAATTGAACTCCTCCACTTGGTGTATCCGATAAAAGCAATCCATCTTTTTCTGGGCCAGAACCTTGATCTGTGATTCAGTGACGCTGATCCTCATCGACTGCAGCGGCCCCAACTGCAAACCACTCCGGTGTACACTGAAGGGCACATTGCAGAAGAAGGACAAAAGCCTCTACCAATTACTCAGAAGCTATCTTGCTATTTTTGTCATATTCAATCATAAAGGGAAAAGAAAAAAAGGGCGGTGTCATTCTAGAAAGGAATGACTGATCAAGCATCTCTGATCGGGAAATCATTCTTTTTTCTGGTCCTTGGCCTTTCATCATCTTTGTGAACCAGTGAAATCAGTCTCATTTGTGCTTTAGGAGACATGCACATTCTGTTGGAGGAGAGATGCTATAAAAAAAATACTATTAAAAATGTTTTTTGTGTGTGTCACAACCATTCATTTCTACAGCAATAAATCAAACATTAATCATTTGTCAAATAATATTCAAATTATTTAATTTCTAAACCATGAAAGCCAAGTTGCAAAATCTATTTGTGCAGTACAATTCAAAACAAAATGTTGCTTTTCAAATGAATACAACAGATACAGGAATAGAACCAAAAGGCAAAATAATCAAATAATTGTTCATAGTCTAAACCAGAGGTCTTCAACAGGGGGTCCGCGGAGGTACTGCAGGGGGGTCGCGAAATGTTCCACCAGGTCAATGATTATACCAGCAGAATTGGTAGAGGACTATCTATGACCATTTGATTCGAGGGACCAGCCACTAAGTGGCTCATCTCCTTAAGCAGCAGTTCTCATCAGAGACCCCAGCGGCTCTGGCACAGATGTCTGCTCTAGAGGGTAGAACCTTCCTTTGTCTATGAAACACTTTTTTCACTGATAATCAGTGTTGCAATCATTGGAAGTCGCTTTGGATAAGGGCGTCAGCTAAATAATTTTGCTTTTGCTAAATTATTCTCTGTAATAACTGCAGCAGCAACAATCAGATGGCAAAAGCTCAGATATTGACAAAAAAGAAACACCTGTCACTACTGTGACGATGATAGGCATCTATATTGAATGGAAAGACAAAACGCCTGTGAAAAGCAGTTGAGGAGAGAGAGCAGGAGATTGACAGACAGCAGCCCAAGGAGCAGATCAGTGAGACTCATTCACCAACCCTTCTTAACAAGAAACCTCTTGTTACAACTCCCTTATGCAGTTTGTTTTTAAGATTCTGATATTGACCGATGTGTACTAATTTGTTCTGTAATGGAAATTTTGTCATTTGTGGATGTGATGTTGCATGAGCTGAGGTGTGTGTGGAAGATTGACCAGATCTTCCACACACACAGGTTTACAATCTATTGCTCACAGACTTTAACTTTATGGCCTCTTTGAAGCCTCAATTCCATGGTATCTTTTTGTATATGTGTAATGGTGGATTCTAAATAAAGCTAGAATTAGCTAGTTTTATTTATATGTGATGATTGATAAAAGATCACAGCTCTAATTGCACCGACAGAATGGCGATGCCTATAGGACGCGGGGGACGGGGGAAGATTATTTAGGTACACCGGTAGAAGCGCTCTCCCTCCCTCTTTCTCTCTCCACTGCCGGTCCAGTAAGGAAGTGTTGCGGTAAGCAATGGAGTTGTATTAACTGAAAGATCTTAGATCACGTAATCTAAGATCACACAGAAAACGTTGCTTAACCCTCGTGTTGTTCCTGGGTCGGATTGACCCAGAGTGTGTGTGTGTCTGTGTGTGTGTGTGTGTACGTGCGTGCGTGCGTGTGTGCGATCATCCGCAAGCCCTGGCCGGTCAGGGTTAGGGTTAGGGTGACCCAAGGATTGTCATTATCCAATTCTCCTGGGGGGTCATTTAGACCCCCAGAGAGGGCGCTGTGGTGCTCTGTGAGGTCATTTAGACCCACACCTGATTCCAATTGTAATCTCGGGGGGTATATTAGACCCACAGAGAAGCCGGTGTGCCATTCTCCGTGTGCCACCCTCCCTGACCAGGTCACGATGTCACGTCAGGCGCGTTTCACCAGAGAACAGGTTCTCCAACAGCTATTCTCCCAGCAACCATCCTCTGAACTCGAAGAGGATGCGATAGAGCCAGACCGAGAAGCGGACGGACAAGCACATGGAGAAGCAGACCGAGAAGCAGACAGAGACGACGGCGACGACGACAGCGACGAAGACGGCGAAGACGGCGACGGCGACGAAGACTACGACCCAGTGGGTGATGCTTCTGCAGATTCGTCATCCTTGGAAGAAGAAAAAGAAGGACAAGACCACGGCACCACCACCACCACCGGACTCGTGGAAAGAGAGACCTTCCTGTCAAGAAACGGGGAAATAAGATGGTCCTCGAGGGCGTACGGCCGAGAGGAGGGCCGCTCCTCCTCCTCCTCCTCCTCCTCCTCCTCCTCCTCCTCTGCTGCGGCTCAAAGCGCCGCCGCTACGCCCATCGGGGTCCCACGATGCACGCGACGTCCCGCGCCGGTGACCTAGCCTTGACGTTCCGCCTGTTCGTCACGCCGACGGTAGAGAACATCATCCTGGAGATGACGAATCGGGAGGGTCGTCGAAAATACGGCGACGAATGGAAAGGGACGGACGAGACCGACTTGCACGCCTACGTAGGGCTGCTGATCTTAGCGGGCATGTACAGGTCCCCGGGCGAGGCCGCCGCCAGCCTGTGGGACACCGAGAGCGGCCGGGCGATATTTCGTGCCATGATGCCCCTAAAACTAGGCCGGTGTCCTTTCCGACAGTACATGCCCAGCAAGCCGGCGAAATACGGGATGAAGTCATGGGTGGCCTGCGCTGCAAAATCCAGCTACGCTTGGAAGATGCAAGTGTACACCGGAAAGCCGATCGGCGGACGCCCAGAACGGAACCAGGGGTTGTGGGTAGTGCTCGATGTAACGGAGGGACTGCACGGTCGTAACGTCACGTGCGACAATTACTTCACCTCCTACGAACTCGCGCTGCAGCTCCTGGAGAGGAAGATCACCGTGGTCGGCATGGTTCGGAAGAACAAGCCCGAGCTCCCGACCGGGCTGCTCGCGGTCAAGGGAAGAGAGGTGTTCTCATCCAAGTTCGCATTCACGCCCACCGCTACTCTGGTGTCCTACATCCCAAAGAAAAACAGGAATGTGGTGCTCCTGAGCACACGGCACCCTGAGGCCGACATCAGCGGCCGCGAGGACGGGAAACCGGTCATCGTCCTGGACTACAACCGCAACAAAGGTGGCGTAGACAACCTAGACAAGGTGATCGGAACGAACAGCTGCAGGAGGATGACCGCGCGCTGGCCACTGGTCTCTTCCTACAACGCCTTCGTGATATGGAGAGAGATCAACCCCGACTGGATGCCGGGGAAGCGGAACAAGCGGAGGGTGTTACTAGAGCAGCTGGGAAAGGCTCTCGTGACTCCGTTCATCGCACGAAGGGAGCGCATCCCCCGCACGGAAGCGTCCACCGCGGTTGTGAAGGCTGTAAAAGCCGCCGCCGCCGCACGGAGAGCTCTTGACCACGACGACGACGACGCTCGACCCGAGCATCCGGCCTCCTCCATAGCCCTAGCAGCAGCCCAGGAAAAAGGACTGTAAAACTCACACCATGTGCCGCGGGTGTAACAAATACATCTGCAAGGGCTGCTCACTTGTCTATTGCCCTACGTGTGCGTCCTAATATGTGGTGGGCTATGTGAGGGGGCCAACAGCCGGGGAAAACAGGGACAACACAAGGGTTAAACATGAAACGCATTTCTGTCAATAGAACCCAGAGCACAGCTGTGTGCACGTGCGTGTGCGTGCCTCATATTCACGCTGTAATCTCCTCCAGTCAGCATTTACACACAAACGAGCGGGAACGATACTTGTAAGTGATGCGCCTGACAAATATCAAGAGTTTATACTATTATATATCTGTGACATTGAGTGTAATTTTCTTTTCCTGGTTTAGTAATAGTCGTCAAGACAATAAGAACGCCATGGGTCTCTGCTCTGTTTTAATATATTAAAGGTACTAGTGTACTAGTGTTTTATGTTTGTTAATTTCATGAAACATCTTTATAACCTTGTTTAACAACCTTGTGACCTAATACAATATGTTTGTTTCATAGGACTGCCTTCAGGCAAGATATTCACTGTCACTGTTTTTTCCCACATTATTAAGCTTTCATTGAGATTATTTGGCCTCTTGGTTAGAATTAGTTTCTTTCTCGTTAAATTGTTTAATTTCTGGTTTCCTTGTTTTATTTTATTTTTTTCTTGGTTAAATGGGCAATGTGCAATATTGTTGATGGGTACTGTGCAATCCTGGTGTAATGGCTTAAATATTTGTGAGTTATTGGCTCCGTAAATTAGAGACCCTCCTCTATTACTTTATGATATAATATCGCTTGCAGTGATAATCCACTGGTGCAAATACAACGGTGTTAGGATTCTTCAAGTGTGCAGTGATTGTTTTATGCATGATATTTTAACTTTAATTGGGTCCTGAGCATTTAACTTCTCCCATCAGTATTTTTAAATCATGTGTCAGAATTGAATAAATTGTCTATTTTTGGAACTGTCAGCCTCCCGTCCTGTTTATTCTGGATATATGTGGTATACCTGATTGGCATTTACAGTTTTTTTCGATTGCATAAACACTAAAATCAAAAGTATTACACAATTATCAAAACCTTACACTCAAGGAGCAAAACATCGGCCCAGATTTGCACCACTAAGCACAATGTCAGCTTCACACTTTTTGCAAAACAATACACACAGTATTTGCAAAACACTAAACACACTTGTATACATTAGAAACAGAAGTATATCAAGACGTCACTTCCTTGCAATTCCAAAGCACTGACTGTCAAATGACCCCCCCTATGAGCCAATTGGTTCAACACAGCCATCATGTGCGCAAACACATGACTGCTTAATTGTAGACACACCAATCAGGTTTAAGCACTATACAAATGCAGCAGGTGAGTTCACCTGTCTTCAACCAAAATGGAAGGAGTCAGAAGAAGAAGAAGAGTGAGGGTGAGGGGGGGAATCCACGGAGGAGGAGAAGAGGAAGAGTTGGAGGCCGTGCCAGAGGTAGAGGTCGAGGTGGAGGAAGAGGAAGAGGAAGACCTGAAGCAGGAGGAGAACATGCTCAAAGAAGAAGAGGACCAAATTTATCAAATGAAATTCGCGCAACACTAGTTGACCATGTCGTGAACCACGGATTGACGCTGAGGGAGGCTGGACTAAGAGTTCAGCCAAATCTTAGCAGATATACAGTGGCATCTGTCATTAGGACATTTCGACAAGGAAACAGGTAAAAACAAATCTGTCTACAGTTACAGTAATCAGCTGCTTATTGTATGCACCATATCTGCACTTTTGATACCCCTTCCTGTGACATTTTACAGTAGGTTACATGAATTTTGTTCTACATAGGATTGAGGGTTGAGAACGACAAAGAGGAGGGGGGCCCATATTCACGCAAGAACAAGAGAGAGAGATCATAAACATGGTTTTGGCCAATAATGCTATCAGGCTCAGAGAAATTAGAGAAACCCTAACACTTACAGTAAAAATACAAAACACCTTACATTCACATTTTTGGACCGATTGCACAACATCGTCACAGCAGTAAACCACATGCACCAGATGCAATACATTGTCATCTGGGACAATGTGTCATTCCACCGCTCTGCTCTGGTCCAGAACTGGTTTCAACACCATCCACAGTTTACAGTACTATACCTTCCACCATACTCTCCATTTCTAAACCCAATCAAAGAGTTTTTCTCGGCATTGCGTAGGAGGGTTTACGATCTCCGGCCCCAGGCTCAGGTACCCCTCATTCAGGCCATGGAGGAGGCCTGTGACCAAATCGACGCCGCAGCTGTGCAAGGATGGATTCGACATTCAAGACGGTTCTTCCCATGTTGTCTTGCCAATGAGGTTATCGCCTGTGATGTTGATGAAATTCTCTGGCCAGATCCAGCTAGGCGAAGAGATAATGTCTAGTATTTTCTGTAACGTATTTTCAGTTTGTTTCAGATCGATTTGTTTTACTGTCATTGTAACCTGTACTGGATACAGAATTTTTCAGTCTGCAGCATTGGTCTTGTGTAGTGTTTGGTGAATTTATTGTATATCTGCACTTTCTCTGGGTACTTACAGTACTCTAATCACTGAGAAGTAGAATTGCTAAAAGTGTTTTAGGTTAGCAACAGCAGAGTGTAACTGGTTCAAACTGAATTAAGTCATATGAAACGTGTATGTTTCATATGGTAACAAAATATGGTTTTGATAAATTAGTGTATAGTTTTTACAAGAGTGTTTCATTTTGCAAAGGATCTGAGGTGTTCTGCTAATTGGGTGTGTGGTTGTGCTAATTGTGTGTAGTGTTTTGAAAAACCGGGCCCTGTTTTAAAAATCGTGCTTAAGCAATCGAGAAAAACTGTAAATACCTTTACATACCCAATGGGAGGGGGCTGTGGGTTATAAGAACACAGCTCTCACCTCTGTTCTTTGCTCAATTGTACATGTCAATCAGGTGTTGGGTACTGTGAGTCCATCTGCAGATGCTGAATTAAATTTACAGAAAGAAGTGTTTGACTTTGTGCTTGATTCACAGAAATTGCCACCACAGTTCTTATGCAAGAACAGAATTTGCGTACACTGAAAAGTACACGCTTGTCTAATGACATGCTTGTTCAAAATTTCATTGTAGTTTGGCTTCTGTTTTTGTTCATTTTGTGTCTCATTTTTGGGAAATGTTCATCTTTGGATTTCCTTACAAAAGAGAGAATCTGAGACAGTAGAGACTAACATCTGTACCAATCCCTTCTCCCACAGATTAGAACTGTCCGTCAACCATTAGGCTTGACGTTAATAGAAACCTACACCTTGGCAGGAATGTTTCTTGTTGAGTAAATAGCACGTGAAATATACAGGCAATGCACAACTTTTCACACACTTTCCAGATACATACACAAAGCAAAAGCTGAGCACTCTCTGATAAGCAGGTCAGTCAGCAATTACAGCAAGTCTACTCTGCCTCCATGACAAGAGATTTTTCCTGACAGGTCCCAACTTTGAGCCTGTGATCATCTGGGCTGTCAGCATAGGTGTGTGTGTGTGTGTGTGTGTGTGTGTGTGTGTGTGTGTGTGTGTGTGTGTGTGTGTGTGTGTGTGTGTGTGTGTGTGTGTGTGTGTGTGTGTGTGTGTGTGTGTGTGTGTGTGTGTGTGTGTGTGTGTGATAAAGTGTGAGTTTTCTGTCACTAACATCTCGTTCTCACTGTCTCTTCCTCTTCTTCCCACTCGCTCCTGCTCTGACGGACCAATGGCTATTGCAGCTGATTCTCCCCAAGACTAGTTTCAGAATACTTCAAATCAAAAGCAGTAACTGAACAGTGGTGATGGATTTTTAGCCCAAGAAAACTAGTGTTATTGTATCAAAGGCTTCTGTATCTTATCTTGTTTCATCTAGGGAAGAATTAATAACATGGCTGAAAAGATACGGCTCCAAATGTACAGCCACAAAACTCACATTTCCTCTATGTTTGGCTGGTGATAATTGAGCACGAGAGCAATTGAGGAATCTCTTGATGAGCTGGCAGGAGAACAGTTGAGACTAAAATTGTATGCGACACACTACATTACACCTTCCCAACTAAAATGAGTAGTTTGCTCATATCAACAACAGGGAGAACAGAAAAATCATAAACACTTACAAATTCACATCTTAGCAAACTACCTGCTCTAGATTAAAATTCAGCATCACCTCACTGACATTTATAGCAACTGGGACAGTTAACACAGATCAGTGCAATCAACCATCACCTAAAAATAATTCTCAGTCCTCATTAAAACAGCGGTAAAGAGAATGCCACGGGGTCAAAGTGTCCTGCACCAGGTCAGGTACCTGTGTATAACGCACATAAAAGTTGTGTAATGGGTAAAAAAATATATATTCATATAAATTCACAGGTATTGGTACAAATTTAAAAAATGCAAGTGGGTAGCAGGTTAGAACTACATTTTTTCTAAAGAAATCAGGAATCAATTTTTGCATATATCAAGCCTAGTCAGTCGCAAGGATTTTATTGTTTTACTGTCAAAGCGTACGACACCCTTGATCACTACCCTTCCACTCAAATAGCTGTCCCTATACAGACAGACATAGGACAAGCCATCTACAATAAAAATATAAATAATCTCCTAAAATTCTGTGAATAAATTGAAATACATTCTAAATATATCACATTACTGAATGAAAAACAAAACATATCAAAATCACAAAACAATACAAATACATACATAGGTGCTCACTTTAAATAGTACCCTGTCTCCTAACTGTCTGCTTTGTGTTTTTGTGGAACAGTGAACATTTGAAATCAGACAGGTTTTAGATGGGATGTGACAAGCTCAAGTTCCCTATTTCTTTTTTGGGATGATGGGTTCTGTAGTCCAATATTCATGGTTTTGTTTCTGCTATAGGTACAGTTTTTAATTCTAGTTGAAATAACGGAAAGCACCTAGGCCCACCAGCAAATCTAATAGACTTTTTGTGGACTTGAAATGCGTTGTTAAGGCTTGTTTTTGAATTGGTTTGGATTTGTATTTCTGTAGAAAGGATAAAATAATAATGTAATATGATATAAAGTACTTTGAATTGTTAAAACCGCTGTATAAATGCATTCCATTTACCACTGATTTGGTCCTATTAGTCCATAAAGAATCCACATCTAGGTCACCCTCACTCAAACTGGCATGTTTATTTGATTTAACTTGATTTAAGCATAAATCCCACTCAGGTGTCTGCTGTGTTTGATCTTGAAGGCTGTTTGCTGAAATAATGATCTTTATAGTTGGAATTAACACATCAGGATTTTGAGTGTGCGGCCTTCCAATTAGAATGGGCCTATTTTCCCTAAATTTATCAGTAGGTTCATACACCATGAAATATGCCACAGTCAATAATGCCCCCACGAGTCAAAGCATGGTAGCTTACATAACAAAATGTTAACTCTGCCAACCAAACAAGAGATTGCTGCAGTGAAGGTCTCGCTCCTCCGCTCCCTTCACTGGTTACCGGTGGCTGCCCGCCTCCGTTTCAAAACATTAGTACTTGCGTACCGTGCTGCGAACGGATCAGGTCCAGTCTACATCCAGGACATGGTCAAACGTTACACCCCAGCCCGTTCACTCTGCTCTGCTTCGGCCAATCGGCTTGTTGCTCCCTCACTGCGAGCTAAACACTCATCAAAATCACGACTGTTTGCTGTCCTGGCTCCTAAATGGTGGAATGAGCTCCCCATTGACATCAGGACAGCAGAAAGTTTACACATCTTCTGCCGCAAACTAAAAACACACCTCTTCCGACCTCACCTCTATACCTTGAATAACATTTTTAAACTAACAATTTAGTAGCACTTAAATGGCACTTACTTATAGCACTTTGTAGTTTGGCTTTTTTTTGAAGAAATTGTACTTTCTCTATTCTTGTTGTTCTGGGTTTGTACCCTCGTGGTTGAATGCACTTATTGTAAGTCGCTTTGGATAAAAGCGTCAGCTAAATGAAATGTAATGCAATGTAAAAAGGTTTGTGGAGATGAAAGCAAACAACAAGTGCATTTGGCTGCAGGAAGTAATCTGATGTTAGAGGTAATGACGCATTGCCAGATGTCAAATCAACCTGCACTTTGTTTTATTTTCTTTGCCTCTTATTATTTTAGCTTTCCAAATTAATAATCGTTCACGAATCTCTTAAACACATCACAGAGTCAGTGCTATGTCCATCCTTGGAAGGTATCTCTGAATAATCTGTATTGGGTTGAATGTAATTCAATGGCAAACACCAGCGCACAGTCTTCTGGTGGATCTTCCTCCGGTTAATGACCAAATTATTTATTCATTCAAACTTGTTAATTACACAGGTAAAGGCCCCTCTGAGCAAATCATCTTTTTCAAGGATGCCCTGATTACTACTGATACACAGTATCATAACAATAAGTGAGGTTACAGTGCTTAAAAAGTCAAGAGTGTGTTCTTTCATGGCTGAGGATTTAGGAGATGATGAGGAAGATGAGTCATTGAGTGGTGAGTAAATCGGGTTTTTCTTGTAACAGTCTGCAAAAGCTGTGTTGATTTATTCTGCTATAGATCCTTTTAACGTGAAGAGACATTGTATAATCAGCATGTGACTCACAAGCACACATTTCCCACAAAACTACAAACAGTACTTGAGTACAGTTGAGTTTTTGTACACATTAAACAACTGACATTCCAAATTTATTTGTGAGCCTGCGATTTACTGATCTATGGAATTTTTAAACTTAAGATCGAAACTCTAAAGATTGATAGTTGTTAATTAGCTTTTCAAACATTTGTCAAACATACTTTATATAAATCCTTCTGATCTGACCCTGCTCCTAAAACACAGATATTCCACATTAATCTGAACATGCAAAATTGAGAATAAGGGCACATTTGTAACATCCAAACTGAATATGCCGTTTACACGACCCATACCTACTTTTGGATATTGCCATTCTGAATGATGGTAGAATATTACTTTTGAATTAAGCTTACAAACAAAAGCTAGATTTAAGTGGTATTATCTAGAATCGGGTGATCCTAAGTTTTTTTTTTCAACATGGACCACTCTTATTTAGACAACTTTTTTGAAGACCTGACAATATGGACTAAATGGGGTTTCTTGTTTCATCAGCAATCACACTTTCCCAAACCCCAGTGACCCCTTCAGGGCCATGTACATAAGCTCCTTAAACTCCGCCTCATCCCTAACGCCTCTTGGCAGGGAGAGAAAGAGGCTGCATGTTGAGGCAAAGGGTAGCCGACGTATCCCTGGCTCTTGCTCAAAAAATTCCAGGCCGAGGGACCGGTGGAACCCCAGTGGTGGAAGGCAGTCAGCCCCAGTTACGAAGACCAACACCTCCTCAAACGTGATGTCCACATCAGCCTCTGTTGACATACAGAAGTGGAATGTGAAGCTTAGAAAGTGTATAATTACTTAGATACAATGGGGACTTTTTTGTCTGGCAAAAGCAGTATGATGTGTTCATTTCTATTGTGATATAATTGGTAATGCAATAGAGCTAATGAACATATTGTCTCTTTTCATAAACACTAAATTAGTTGGGATAACATAAATTGAAATAATGGTAAATTAGTCTAATTTGAGAGACCGTGTGAAGAAATACCATGAGATTCTACACACATATGAGATGTGCTGAGAATCCAAATATGTAAAAAATCTAATTGGCCTGTTTTTTTTTGCCAGGTTCACAGCATCAGCACAATGTTTAAACCAGGGTCACAATTCTCACTTCAAGATCAAAACAGGAATACAAGTGGCCAATCACAAATTGCACCATAGAGTAAAGTGAAATGTTACCATCATTATCAATAACAGATCTTGCCTCTCGATGGAAAGGAAGGCTGGAATTTTCACTTGCATTATAGCCAAGACCCTTTTAAAGTAACTCTGATTAAAAAAAATGGTTTTGGAGCATATACAATACTTTCCAAAATATTAAACCTCACTGAAAATCATTAGTATATCTAATTATGTGTGCCTATGCATACAATGCATTGGCCATATATTATTCGGCCATATAATGGAGAGTGCCCTCTCCATTGGGTCTAATGTATATTTTGAGAGGAAATTTCTGGAAGGAGCAAATCAGTCAAACTTTTCTAAATCCCTCCCACGGTCCCATTTCTTAACTGTAACCAATAAAAAAGATATCCGTGTGTTCGGCAAAGTTGAATAATCGCACGTTGTTCGAGTGTAGCTTTCTCTTTTCCAGTGTGTTAAGACAGGAAAGATTCCTTCGATGTCTTAGATGTTGCGAATCAAGCAGCAGCACGTTTTTAGAAGGCGAAGAGGTATTGAGGATGACTACTGAGTGGGCCACATGGCCTCTCTCTCTCTCTCTCTCTGTCTCTCTCTGTCTCTCTCTCTACATGTGCCTTTTAGTGCTTGGCTGGCTTTTAATAAAAAAAAAAAAAATTGTTGCTTGTTTAAAAGTACAGGAAATGTATTTGGCTACGTCAAAATACATATCAATGGTATTCCAAATCTATCAGTATTCACCTTGGATCGCCATCAGCCACCATTCCCACTGGACAATTGTGGCCTCTTCAGTCTCCCGCCTGTTGCTTCCTACAGGACTCCAGGAAATGGTGAAGAGATTTTTGAGACAGTCCCGATTAAGTTTTGTTCCAGTGTTAGTGAACACTGGAAGGAACTGTTGGCAGGATTTCTTCACCGTATCCCAGAACTGGCCACAGGAATTCATGCCAGCAATGAACTGCAGTATCATGCTGGCAACTCTGTCAAACACAGACAGTAATGTTTTCATTTTTTGTGTTTGATACCCTTATCACAGAATAATCTAATTGACACCATGTTGAGTTTGTATGTATGTTTTTCCATTCTTTTCAGTACAAAGGGCAAATGTGGAAAGATAATTATGTAAAAACACATAATAAAAGTCAACGTAATGTTAACTGTCAGCCAATTGTTGAGGGGTTGTCCCTCATAGTTCAATTTCATCCCCATTTCTTACCGATGGAAAAGAAAATGAGCCAAAATCTGTCCGTGGATTCTGGGCAGGTCCTGCAGACTGGCTGTGTAGATATCAGGGACACCACAGTCACATATCCAGTCCCCAATGGATGTTTTGAGGCCAGTGATGTCCTCTGATGTCCTACACATTTTAACCTAAGTACAATGACAACTGTAAGAAAAAGATAACCTAACATGCACAGCTGTTATCACAGAATGCTAGGTTATTTTCATGCATTTTCTGTGTTGTTATAATAAAATATTATCGTCATCTGCATCCTTCCACCCCACCCTTCATATTATGTTCGTCTTCACAAAATACATGTGCCCTCATTAATTTACCTTTCTCATGTTTTTTTGGACCTCTTCCTCCATGAAGAGGTCCACATTAAAAGATGTGAGGTCTGGCCTCTCACCACACATCATTTGAAAAAGAGCTTTATTGATGCAGCGGGGGCCTGGTCCATTGTGAATTATGGACCAGGCTGTTAGCTTTCCTGCAGTGAAGTATTTGTTTAGCGCCAGGGACTGCTGGTCATAAGAGAACATGAGGTCCCCTTGCTTCCCCTCAAAAACTCCAAAGGAGTTTTGAACTTCCAACATTAGTAATCTGCAAGAAAATATTAGGGGAACTTATTTTGTGAAATTTCATCAATAAATATATTAAATACACATTAATTATTACATTAAGTCGCAAAAATACTTTTACTGTATAACTTTATTAACAAGTATTAGAAGGGAATTTAACTTACCTAAAAAATTCCCTCCTCGGACCACCGTGGTCATCTGCCATTTCTGACACGAACTCGATATTTGGCACCTTGTGCCAATCAAAATATGGCTTTGTAAGCGCGATACAGGCACTTTTCAAGATATACCTGCGCCTGGCAATGACCGGGAAGCTTTTGCTCGGGTCAACATTTTCCCGGCGCAAATCTTGTAGAATAATGGCCAGGTTCATGTTATTCTGAAATCGGATAAAACACTTCATGGGCACATGATATTACTTTCACAAGGAATGAAGACTATATTACATCAAGATGAATATTCACTGAGTTTCATGCGCTTACATCTGAATTACTGTGGACAGGAGGTGCCAGAAGGTCCTCCTCAACATCGGATGAGTCCGTGTCAACATAGAAGTCCTCTCTATAGGATAAACAAAGATTACCAGTAATTACTAACACAAAGGCCACATAACTGTTGTTGCATGTTAAGGAACATATCCATATTCAATGTACAGTGTAATAGCAGACATTTAAAATAATATGTACATCAGCGTAACTACATGTGCTGGGATGGCTTGAAATCTTTATTGACACAAATTTTTTTTTATCAAACCTGCATTATTAATTAGGGAGGCATTATAACAAGCAATGTCCAATAAAGGACACCATCAAACTTTTATAAACTTGGTATTTAAATACAATCTATTTGTGGAGCTATATTAGTCATCTTTAGTTTGGGGGAAATAATACAAATAATATATTAATTTTACTGTAAGGTATAATTTGTATCCGTCAGACTTACGTAAATTGGCTCCTCTAAATGGTGCTGACACTGTATTTGTGGTTTTGTATTCTTAGTCTTTCAGAATAGTAACACAATTTGTTAATACAAATTTAAGTCAATGCAACAGTCTCATAAAGTGTGCATTTCAAAGATTTCAAACACCACTTGCCTTGTTGCCTCAGGCTGCTGGAGGACTGGCTGCTGGAGGACTGGCTGCTGGAGGACTGGCTGCTGGAGGACTGGCTGCTGGAGGACTGGCTGCTGGAGGACTGGCTGCTGGAGGACTGGCTGCTGGAGGACTGACTGCTGGAGGACTGGCTGCTGGAGGACTGGCTGATCCAGTTGCGAGTTTGGCTGACTTTGGCCTGCTTCGGGTCTTGAATAAAAACAATGAATCGGTTAATAACAGTATCCATGCAACCAAAAACAGAAATGACTTTTTATTCATCTACGAGGTGTACATTCAAAACGTGGAGTTACGCATCTAAAATAACAAAATAAACAATACTTGCCTTATTGCCTCAGGCTGCTGGAGGACATTGAAACTTGCTGCAGAAACCTAAAGGAAATGCATACCTATATTTAACAACGGCTTGCATAAGTCATCAACACATTTTATAGAATCCTCTTTTGATTATTTCATTAAATGTCCTTCTTTGTGTTGTAAGTTATTAAATATGAATACCTTTAAACAGAAGATATATTCAAGCATATTTTGTAACTGTAAGATGTGTGCAGAAAAACAAGGTTGTGGTGCAATGTTGACATAGATTGAAGTTATAATGGCTCTTTGTGTGAGATTGAAATAATTTGTTTTCACATTTGTTTTGAAGCAGTTTTTGTACAAACAGCATTGTGGGGGTCGGCATCCACATTTACAAGTTGTCCACAAATGAACTCTCAGGTCAATTGAAGAAATCCTGTCATCCTATACTTCTGTTTATGAATTTCACAAAGCTTTGAAGATTTTACCAGTGTGGGTCGTTGCCATGCCAGCAGTAATATACTATGCACAATTTACTTTGCGCATGCCTTTAATTACTTGCATGTTGCTAATATAAACCATAAAATCACGGACACCAGGGCAGGATAACATCTGAGATAATAGCAATTGTCGTTATGCTTTGCTGCTGATGTTGAGTAAATTAAATGATTATTAATACCTTAGCTTGGCTATGTTGGGTGAATACCCATGTTGGGTGAATACTGGATGAATAATAATAAACTAAGGTATTAATAATCATTCAGGTATCTTTCATTATATGGTAGCCTAAATGACCAATCAATCAACTGTTGTCGCTGGGATTGATGAGACCATGATATTGCCAAATCGCCCTATGGGAGGGTCACAGATTGGCATACCTTTGAGCGTAGATACAGTGCTGAGCGGCCCAAGGCATTTCTTGTTCGAATGTCCCTGGGGCACCGCTCCTGCAGGGGGACAACGACTCGTTGCCCATTAACCTTGCAGAGTTCAAATTGTTCTGGCGCCTCAGGGACATTATTCCTGAGTGCGATGATGAATCCCTCCGCATCAAGGTCAAGTGGCACGACCACACGACAGAATGGAGTAGCATCTGTGAACAGATGTAAAGAAAGTTATGTAACAAGTAATTTGACCTTTATTGTATTGGTGTCATTAATAAAAACATGGTAAAACAACAAAATATAGAGATTACCTCTATTAGACCTGTACTGTGCAATGTGGCTTCTCAGCACAGACACCTTAAAAGTTACCCAGCGACACCTTGCTGGGTGGCCTCTCCTTCGTGTCCGGACTGGTCTGGCACCCTCGCTTTGTTGGAACATCTCGAATCTACATCACAATATTATGACAAATCAGAATTGCTTTCACTGGCATGGCAAATGAAAGGTTAAGATACAATAAAAGATATCCATGGGCAAATACTGATATACTTCATTTCATCTGGCCGAGGTATTATTATAAACCATTCGATTTTTCATTGTAGAAAAAGGATACAAAAACAACAAAGGATAGGCAATTAACTCCAAGGCAGATGCGATAGAAGTGTTGGTAACGTTGGTAAAGAGAAAATCCAATATTGTTATTTTAAAGTAATTAAAAACAACAGAGCCAACCTAAAGAATATTGTAGTTGCTATGCTGGATAATAAACTGACAACACAAAGGAACTGAAATTTAAATAATACATCAACAAATGTTAACTTTGTCCAGTTATCGCTTCAGTTTCACCACTAAGCCTCCACCACTGTCGACCTCCCAGTCAACCATGCGCAATAGAGTTTGAAGTTAACGGTTAATCTTTCAGTCTTTAAAATAATTCAAGTTGTAAAATGAGGCTTACCTCCTTTTGGCAGTAGGTGGTGCTATCACTATCACTACATGCAATAGATCTGTTTAGGTCAAAAACACTCTTGTTTCCCGACAGATCGTATAAATGTTTCACCTAAGACATCGTAGGAATCTATGACCACTGACTGTGACATTAAAGCAAACTGAAAACAAGGAATTCTTTGCTTAATGAATCCTTTGAAGTTTTCTTTTATATAAAGCCTGGGTGGAGTTAAATATTAAGTCACAAAGAAGTGTTATTCCCATATGCTGTATCAAAGGGATACAGCATATGACACAACATGTATCCTTTGATACACAACATGGGTCAAAATTTACCCGGCTAAGTTTTAATTCGATCTTTGCAGTGAATGAATTTCATCATTCAGTATTTCAGGTATTCCCCAATAACTTTTTTTTTTTTAATTTTCTTTTGTAACTTTTATGAATAAAATTGTTTTGTATCACTAACCTGTATAAGCCGTATTCATTTCCTCTGTTATTTGATGCATGAGTGTTTCTTCGCTATATGTTTGAAATAAATGTAATTTATCATTTAATATTCTTAGTATTCATTGAATATGGAACAGTGCCGGAGAGCTAGTTCAGGCAGCCAACTCAAGCTGCGCTGCGCCAATCATGTGACATACATCACGTGACATACCTCACTCTCCACAACCATCTATAATACACACCCACCTTATCGGGTGGTCTATTTAAGCAGAGAGAAATTTCCCATCATCCCCTTTGCTCGCACTGCTGCTGCAGTATTGCTACCAGTTGCTTCAGCCCCTCCACCACCCCAGCATCCACCTGTAGGCTCCGACAGGGGGTTACAAGTATTTGCTCATCACTCCCATCATTCCTGTGTAATCATATGGGGGAGTGATTAAGTTGGAGCCTAGATGCCAAACACTAAACCTGTTCTAATGCTGCAATAAATGTTTGAACGTGAGATGTCTGACTGAAATGTCGTTTTGATTACCACAAATCATTATTTTCCTTTATCTTTTCTTACTTTATAAACAAACGTAAATTCTGTGTTTCCTCATCACTTTTACACACATGGGTCAAAAATGACCCATACAGTATGTATTCACCACGAAACACCTATCATCCGGGATCCGGATGAGGGGATGATGATTCTGCTGAAGACTGGAGGAGATTGGGGTGGAGGTGGGTTATGCACGTCAATGAATGCTGGCTGACTGCGGAAGAGAGGAGATGGGATTTAAAGTTTGACAGGTGCTGAATGATTGGCTGAAAGAGACCGTGGCAGATCTTATTTGCCATTTAGGAACGCCCACGCCCATCAGCTGATCAATAAGCAGGTCAAGTCTTCCTGACTGAACTTACGTTAAGCTTCATTAGTATATACATGAGTGTTCAAGTCATCCATCAGTAGTTGATTGGCAAAATATTAGATCGTGATCTCAAATTAATTATTCCGTTATCTCTGGATTTTTACAGACTGACCCTTTAATATGAAACACAGTATTAAACTTGTTCTCAAAACCACAACTGTACTGAGAATAACTTCCACCATCAGGCACGGTGGGCCGTCGGGCCTGATGGAGAGACAGAAAGGAGGATAAACACTGTGTTGTCTCCAGGATGGAGTACTGGGAGAAAGAGTTTCAGACCGACGCGGAAGTTTCCAGTTTTCTGTTAAACAGTTAATTTTCCACATCAATATAAATTGAATCTGTTGTTTGATAGATTCGTTTTAATACTATGTGTAGAGAGGGGGGGCACTAGGACCCAGGCACAATTTGGCAATTCAAGGGTAGAGCATCTCAGCAGTTAAAATGCTGATTGAGCACAGGGGTGTGTCAGCATTCATTCCTGCTCTGGTGATCACGCCTGTGCACGTGTCCTTGGTAAGCCAAACAAACTTTTAGTTGTAGTTATTAGTTGTAGTGCAGGTATGAAACTGTATTTTACTTTTAAACTGTGTTAGGCGATTAGACTGAAAATAACATGTGCTGTTTATTTTTCAGGCAAAGTGCTGGTTGGTGTTTATTTTGTATTTTATTTCTTGTATTTTAAGCATAGTGTTAATAGTTAGTGGCTTTTTGTCTTTTTTTTTGCTGTAGCTGTTGTTGGCCCCCAGTCACAGGAGTGGATGGTGCATTGGAAGTTCACTTGTTGATTTTGTGGTTATCATTTGTGGTTTGCTGTGGCACTGGTAGTAGTTTTGTTGTGTTTTCTGAATTGCTGATATACAGTTTACATTTATAATATAATTTACATATATAATATATTTACAAAATAAAGATAGCAAATTAGTTTAATGCCTTTTCTATTGTTGCACTTTTCATTTTAATGTAAACTTAATTGAAGAAATATTTATGATAGGCAATATGAATATATTAAAGGGGACATAGCATGCCCATTTTACCACAAGTTGATATGGTTCCTTGGGGTCTTAATGAAATGTCTGTAACATACTTTGGTCAAAATACCACAAGGATCATTTAAAACAGCACCCTTTTTACCCTGTATAAAACAGCCCTCCACAGAGTGACCTGTTTTGAGTGCCTGTTCCTTTAAATGCTAATGAGCCAGCTCCCCCCTCTCCCCCCATGATTTTAAACAATATAAATTACATATTTTATATGATATAAATTATCAAATATGCATCCCATACTTTGTATTCCCCTTGTTGTCCTGGAGTTTTAATTTTCCCAATCACATAATTAAATGTCCCCCTCTGCCCATCCACTACAAGCACACAAGCAGACAGACAGAGAGAGAAAGAGAGGGGGGGGGGGCTATGAAGACCATCATTTACCCCCGAACCCCGACATTCAACGGGTACAACAACAAGCGGAGAAAGCAGAATCGCGGGCCAAGACCATGTAGGGAGACTTCCAGTTCCTTGTTACGACACAATACCCAGGAAGCGCAATCGAGTCGCTCAAGCATGACGTTTCTGACTTAGAGGAACTATAACAAAACGCGCGAGTGTTTTTTCCCCAGAGTTTTTGGGTTGGTAGACATGCCAGATACCCACATTAACCTGTAGAAGCACTAACAAAGTGGAATTTGCATGCTATGTCCCCTTTAAGAAAAAGATATATATGCATATGCAGGCGTGTGAATATGTAATAGGTTGGAAATGCTATACATTTAATAGTTATCAGTATCATTATTCATAGTTAGGATATTTCACCATCTTTCACGAGCTAAACGTTTATTCTGGGGGGATTCTGTGGGTTGTTTCTTTTCATCCCGGTAAACCAGTAGGTCAGAGGATCATCTGGGGAGCTTTCGAATTTCTAAATAGTTTTGGTTTCAGATTTAGTCTTTAGTCGTCATGTTTTTTATTCTTTTTACTTCTTTTAGTATTGCTGGAATATTTATTCGTTCTCACTTATGTAAGCTTTATATCTTTATTCATGACTACATCTATGCTAATACGTCAACAGTGTTTCCAAACCTTTTTGTTTTAGATGCTCAAAAACTCTGTATTAGTGTGGACGACACATGTAAACATGGCGGAATGATGTTTTAATGCAAACGTATGTTTATGTGTCCTGTAAGTTTAAAAATAGGGGGGGGGGGTATCTGTTAAAATAAAAACTAAATGCATAGCATTTCCAACCTATTACCCTTGTTATGTGACACACTCTTATTTTTATGTCTCTGGTTTTTACTTTTGTATCATTTTATTTTTGTTTGTTTTATAGCTTCAACTCGAAACTTGTGTATTTATTACTTTTATCACAATAAGTTTCCTCTTCAAATTTCTCACAAATCTTTGCAGTCAGTTTGTTTACATGCAGAACCAGGTTATAGTCAGTTTTCCTATAGATTTTGGTTTTTGATGCTTCTCTTTGAAGTTTCTAATCATATCAAAAACCGGTCAAGGAAAAAATTAACTACATAACTACAGTGTACGTATAGATATTCAATTGCTGCTTCCTCAGATTTTTTTGCGTAACTTGGTCCCGTGTGTATATGTTAACGTGCTGCATGATCCTCTACAAACCACTGGCACTCCAAAAAGGTTTTGTGAACACTTCACCAGTGTAATAGGTTGGAAATGCTATGCATTTAGTTTTTATTTTAACAGATACCCCCCCTATTTTTTGAAAGACAACTTAACTATTCTAACAGTTTCACATGACAATTATACTCCACGTCAGTAGGTGGTGCTGTTGGTACAGCGGTGGATCCTGAAGGGAGACCGTAAGCACAGGAAGTAAACTCAGACACTATGAATGAAACCTGTTTACTGTCTGGCCTTGTTTGTAGGATTAGAGACAAGTTCCCTGTTCCCAGTACTGCCTGTGCATATGTAAAAATCTTCTAGGCAGTACTGGGAGAAGTGCAGTGGTAGACTCACAGTTTTCAGGATCCTGACCACAGCATTTCCTCTGGCTGTCTGAAAGGTGTGTCCCTACAGTTCATAAGAACACCATGGCACTCCAGCAGCAGGTGGGTCACCATGCCTGCAGCTGTCAGCTCCCTGTGCTGCTCCACACTCATCTCTTCAATAATTGTAATGTTTTTTTTGGCCCATATATGTAAAACAATAGGAATATAATAAAACACAAACCTGTGTGGCTTCAGTCTGGTCCCTTTGGTCCCAGTGGTTCAGTCGCTCCTCCTCCTCACTGCTGCACAACTCTCCCTCGTCTCTCCCTCACAGATCATCTGCCTCTCCCTCATCTTCTCTCTTCACCTCAGTACAGCTCTCAGCTGTGTCAGTCTGTAAACTGAGAAAACATATGTCCCCTGCTAACGCTGTCCCCCTGTCATCAGACTCAATCAATCAATGTCATTTTATTTGTATAGCCCTTGCTCACAAATCACAACTTGTCTCATAGGGTTTAAAGGTCCAGTGTGTGTGTGTGTGTGTGAAAGGGATTTATTAGCAGAAATTGAACATAAAATTATTCTAATTGTCACTAGTGTGTTTCATCTAAATTGTACGAATGTTGTTTTCTTTACCCTAGAATGGGCCCTTTTATATTTAAATACTTCATGTTTACACATGGGGCAGGTCCTCTCTACGGAGGCCGACATGTTTTTTATAGTAGCCCAAACTGGACAATCTAAACACACAACTGAAGGCTAGGACAGGTTCTCTTTCATGTTTGGAAGGTGAAGGTGAGGTGAGGGGTATTCAGCTGCAACATGCAGCTTCACCACTACATGTCACTAAATTCCACACACTGAACCTTTAACACGGTGCGACATCCTCTGCCCTTAACCATAAACAAGTGTAAGGAAAAACTACCACAAAACCAAATTATCAGGGGGGAAACAATGTAAAAACCTCAGAGAAAGCCAGATGTGAGAGATCCCTCTCCCAGGACCAGGTGTAACTGAGAACATCAACAAAATAACAGTATTTACAACATTGATTAGAGGAAACAGTTTGTAACATCATGGAAAAGTGTATACATTTTGTAAGCATTTTTATGTAGAGAGGTGTATGTGAGTAGGCTTATTGTATATCAAACAGTCTTGTTGTAATTAGGGTTGCACGATATTAGGAAAACATGCAATATCATTGTTGAATATTGCAATGACTATATGACTTGTGATAAGTAAACAAATGCTCAAGTGTTAAAGTCTTTCTGCTTTGGTTTCACTGCTAACGTAGACCCCATACAGTAAGTGGTCTATGCATACAGCTAATTCAGCTACCTAACGTCAGTAATAGAGCACTACCACAGCTCTGTGACATATTTTCTACATCTACTGTTTACATAGGAAATACACAAGTTACATTTGTAAATATGTTGATCTATAGATTCCTCATCATTTGAGAGAAGTCATATTGGTCCTCCGGCGTTTTGACGCAGGAGAGACACCGTAGATCCTGTCTTGCTCAGGAAGGGAGTGAGGATTGAGGAGCAATCAGTTGGTTGCAATGTTACACAATTCACCTTTAACAGTCACTGACTCCGGTGTTTATCGCCAATATTCAGCCAGGAAACTTCTGACATTTGAACAAGCTATTCTTATTCAGGAAACTGGAGGTCATGAGTATTATCCACAATTCAGTTGTGTTTCAGTTCAGTGAATGTTCTGTGCTTTAAAACAAGCTGACTGGAAGTCTATAAACTCTGTGACGTAACAATGAAACACTCCTCATTTTCTGCCACGTCCCCAGTTCACTATACCCACCCTAGTTCCACAAATGTCTTCTCTTCAAATTAATATTTTTTTACTTTTTGACCCCTCACCTTTGTAGAATGTGTGTAAGTAACACATCCTAGACATTGGTTTAAGGCAGCCATTTGACTTTAAACTTGGTGGTGACTGTTTGAATGGTGAAGTGGCCCCTTAAATCTGTGCTTTCCTTGTGTTTTTGATTTGGTATATACTTTTACCTAAAAAGCTGTGAGATGTTCAACGATAGATGCCTCACTGACAGCTGGAACGTACGTCAGCGTCATGGAGTCATACAATGGACTGGGCAAGACTGTAAACAGTGGAGCTGTGGTTTGTCTGGATTAAAAAGCTCTACAATGTTAACTTCTCGAACCAAATTAGTTTTTTTATATTTAAGGGTGTATGATCTACATTGAGTAGAAAATGTTTTGTCTCCAGTTACTTAGAATCAATCCATTGCTGGTAGGTGCTCTAGAAGAGTATTTATAATACATTTATTTTGTGCAATTGTACTCCAAATGAATCAGTATTGATTCCGATTAGTTTGTTAATACATTTTACCATTCAAAACAAATGTATTAATTTTACTCTTAAAATTATGGCATGAACAATAGACTATAGATTAATACTTAAAGGGGACATAGCATGCAAATTCCACTTTGTTAGTGCTTCTACAGGTTAATGTGGGTATCTGGCATGTCTACCAACCCAAAAACTCTGGGGGAAAAACACTCGCGCGTTTTGTTATAGTTCCTCTAAGTCAGAAACGTCATGCTTGAGCGACTCGATTGCGCTTCCTGGGTTTTGTGTCGTAACAAGGAACTGGAAGTCTCCCTACATGGTCTTGGCCGTTCTCCAGCGCGCAGCCACCTGGCTGTTCACACGGGACGAGCATTTCTCCGCTGGTCAGCCCCATAGACTGTATATATAAGGTCAGCCCGCGATTCTGCTTTCTCCGCTTGTTGTTGTACCCGTTGAATGTCGGGGTTCGGGGGTAAATGATGGTCTTCATAGCCCCCCCCCCCCCACCCCTCTCTTTCTCTCTCTGTCTGTCTGCTTGTGTGCTTGTAGTGGATGGGCAGAGGGGGACATTTAATTATGTGATTGGGAAAATTAAAACTCCAGGACAACAAGGGGAATACAAAGTATGGGATGCATATTTGATAATTTATATCATATAAAATATGTAATTTATATCGTTTAAAATCATGGGGGGAGAGGGGGGAGGGGGGAGCTGGCTCATTAGCATTTAAAGGAACAGGCACTCAAAACAGGTCACTCTGTGGAGGGCTGTTTTATACAGGGTAAAAAAGGTGCTGTTTGAAATGATCCTTGTGGTATTTTGACCAAAGTATGTTACAGACATTTCATTAAGACCCCAAGGAACCATATCAACTTGTGGTAAAATGGGCATGCTATGTCCCCTTTAACACAGCAGACTGATACTGTGCAACTTCCTGCTACTGTCTCACTATTAGATTCTGATTTGGATTTAAAAAAATCTGCAATTAATGTCAATCAAGGATACAGTATGTATGCATTTTTTCCTCAACAAAAAATTGTGATTTCTCATTATAATCATGATAAAAAATCAGTCACAGAATAGATAAAATATATTGTGACATTTAACAGAACCTTTAAAACTGTGTTTATAATTTTAGAAAATCAAATGTGGTGAAGTTACAGTTGAAAAAGAGACGAGTGACTGATGTAACAAAAAGTCTATTAGGACTTAACGACAGCGTTGCTCAAATTCCGTGACGTTTAGACTGCGCGACACTGACATAAATTACGACGTCATCATTGGTCGACCAGAGTGTGGTGTCAGTGAAGAAGGAGAAATGGCTGCAAGGTTACTGCTTCGCTCGGCTTTCAGAGCCGCTACATCCCGCCAGGCTGCCCGGGTCCCTGCTCTGACTCGCAGCATGGCTGCCGGAGGTGAGAACAAAACCAGCCCCGAGACTTTACACCCTGAAACAGCCGAGAAACTAGACTTTAAAACAGCGGTTTGTCAGCAGGAATCACAGCCGGAAGACCTCCGTCCACTAGCTAGCTAGCATTAGCAGCGTTAGCACTGCCAGGCAGTCTTGAAAGGTCAAACGTGTTTTTTAAATAAAAAGCGTTGAGCAACAGATTCTGTGGCTTCAATAGTTTAAATAATAGTGTTCAGTATTCTTGATGATTGATGTATTGGTTTGAAAACTATACGATTTGTTTAAATAAAAGAAGAAACCCCGCTCAGTTACACTAGCTGAACCCTGCTAATGACTGGCAGGCGATAACACAGCTACAGACATGAGAAGAACAACTTCAGGTTTCTGTGAATCACATCTTAGACTGAAAGACAGCAGGTTGCGAAGAACCTACAAGGTCATTAGGTGTACTCTTCTAACACTGGACACGCATGGTGTGAAAGGACAACAAGTCTAAGTCTGATTTTTAAATAGAAAAGAAAAATACAAGATGCTATTTAGCATCTAAATAACTTTCAATGATTAATTTGTTACAGTAGTAACAGTTGTCTGATAACATCAGGACAAGTTTCTTTTTAGTTAATTGTTGAAGATAAAAGAAGTAAATCCAAACCCTGCAACAAACTAATGAAAATTTGCCTTTCTTCAAATGCTAAAGAGTCGTCGGGACCTTACCATACAGCCACTTGTGTCCAAACAGGAGCGTGAAAAACTTATTACAAGTTCCCTTTTATACAGAGAGGGAAGAATACATTCCATTGAAAATCATCCGATTCAGGAGGCTAATGTCCTGCAGTTAGATTACAGAAGGCTACAACAAAACAATTCAATATTATCTTTGAACCTGAAGTGATCACCAAGAACACTGACATAGCTGCTACACACTGTCTTTGTCAACAATTGAAGCTTAAGTGACTTTAAGAATTTTATTTAAAAGTGAGAAATATCTCAATTATTACTTTTAGGATATAGGACAAGATGATGAGTATCACTTTTACGTTTGAAGGTCTTCTACACAATTTAAGTTACCAACTTCCATTAGATGTGTTAGCGGCTCCCAGCGGATATTTGGGATCTAACTTCAGTTGTGCACCCCAGTACCAAGTGTTTTTGTCTCGTAATCAACGATACAGGCCCGAACCTGAGGTTTTCCTTATAGAGAACTGCGAGGCGGCACCGCCCTAATTTAATGCTGCCTCTGCCACTCGACAAAAATCTAGTAGTTGAAGCTGCTTATAGTGATCATGTTAAATATGTTTGCTTCAGTCTAATTTATTTATTTTACCTTCGCAAATGACAGTGGATCATCACCTGTTGTGTAATTTGTTTGGATCACAGCCTTTCATGTTTCTTAAAAGAATGTATTGGGCGAACAACATGACATTGTGTATGTAATTCATCTGTGTTGTTAGGGATTCCCACTGATGAGGAGCAGGCCACAGGGCTGGAGAAGATCATCATGGATGCCATGAAGGAGGGAAAGGTACAACAATGTATCTGAATAAGCATGTATCTGGTTTCTGTCCTCTGTTGCAATCAGTTAATCGATCAACCTTTTATTAATGTTGCATTTCAAAGTCGTCATAAGTCAGTGCAGTTGTAAACCATTCGACACTAAAGCAGAAAATGAAACTAATAATAGATTAAAAACAACAAAATAGATAAATGAAAGTAAAAAATTGATAAATGAGAGGAAATGTATTCCAAAACACAAACCATCTAACCATTCGTTTTATTATCGATTCCTATGCCAGGTATTTTAATCAATCATTTAGTTGATTAAAAAAAGACGATGCAGGAGATCTTTGCATTTGAAAGCCTTAAATATTTTGTTATATATATTGTTACTTGAAATTTTGTTGTTGATAATGAAATTATTTGCAGGTCATTTTCCTGTAGATTGATTAATAGTTACAGTAAACTATTAAATCTAAATCCAGGCTAAAGAGGTGATGATACTTACAAAAACACGTTTTCCATGCTTCAGTTCATAAACAATCCATGCATGCATATTGGGTGATAAAGATCAGTACATCCACCTGGAACTCGATAAACTGTAGATGTTTGCACCAGAATCTCTGATCCTCCAGATACTTCACACAAACGGTTCTAGATTGACATCATGGATCTTTTTGGAGAAAAGAAATGCATAGAGCTGGTCAATCATGACTCAGGAGTCTGTTATTGTGTTACAGTCGCTGAAATTAACTTCAGTTATCTCAGACATGAGGTTTGTTACATCTCATCAGGGTATTTTTCTTGTATACTGAACTTCGATTGTCACAGTTGCACCAGTGTAGGTCAGTGATGTCTGGACCAACATTTTATTAATTGCATTAACTCCTCCTGTCGATAAATGGGGTTACATTGTTTGGCCTAATTAAAATAACATGATGACTGGCACTGTTCCACATGTTCAGATTTATGTGATTCATGTTGCCTGCCCTCTGTAATCCTCCCTCTGTTTCAGGACCCCTACAACATGCTGAAGCCAAAGTGGTACAGTGGTACCAAGGAAGATCCAAACATTGTTCCCTCCATCACAAACAAGAGGATTGTGGGATGTATCTGTAAGTTTCCTTATTAAAACCTACATTTAGTTCTTGAAGACTTCAGTCATTAAAGTCCAATTAAAATGGCAAACCTCAGACAGAAAAAGTAGCTAAAGGATGAAATAGAAACTTTACTCTTTAGTAGAGAAATATTTGTATGATGATTATAGTGAACAAAATTATCATAGTTATCAGTAATATTGGAGTCTGTGCGATAATCGTAAAAAATTACTGCTTAACCAATTAGTCATTCCCAAGTTTTATATTGGCGTAATTTATATTATTAAAAATTATGGTATTTTCATATTTATCAAAGGTTGTCAACTTGTAAAGTGAACTGCGTGTGTGAAAAATGTTGGACTTTTTTCAACACATAAAAACGTGTCTCATAAACCCTCGGGCAAAACAAACACAAAGTAAACTTCACACAAGCACATAACAAACCCACATCAAATGCTGCGACTGTGTGGGACACTGTTGCTCACTGTGGTTGATGCTGAACAGTTTTTACAGTGGTACATCCCTCCTCTTTAATAAAACTTCAGTGTCATGGTTTTTGTTTTCCTGTGTTGTTGTGAACGCATTTGACCGGAGAAGCTCCTGCTGTGTTGTTCATATGTGAAAGGTAAACTCTGGAGAAAGACAGGACCACATTGTGTGGACATTCTGATTGCAGGAGGTCCAGAGAGGGTGATCTGGCCGAGCACTAGCTTCCTGGTGGCTCAGGGGAAGAGGAGGGAAAAAAAAAAAATCACAGAATGCATCATGTTTCTTACAACTCATGAACAAACCGGGTTATAATAGTGACATAACTCAAAGACTGAGAACCACTGTTGGCAGCGATAGACACACACATTTAACTAAACAAGACAAACTAGCAGGGCCTGTGTGGTTTCACACATTTTTTTTAATTTGTAAAAGTTGTCCTGCATGCGAAGAGATGATTTTTTTTTATCTGACATGTACAAAAAAAATCCACCATTGCTGAAAATTTCTTGCAGAAACTCGTTAGTATCGTGGAGCTCGCGATAGCTACAGTTACTGCTGCAGTAGCTGGCGAGTTGAGATGAGATTAGCGAGAACTCGTGATGGCTGTACTTAAGTTTTTAAATAAAAGAAGCTCTGTAAAATGGAACCTTTGACTATTCAACCCAATCAGGTGGAACGTCAGTGATGTAATGCATAGTTTCAAACAGACTGGTATGCGTCACTACATTTACGTGTCCTGCTGTTTTTGTTTTTTTTAGAAAAAAATAACTTGTGGCCCAGCCATGTGTTTCATGGTTCTGATCTTGGTCCACAGTAATGCATTTCTCATAATTGGATCAGGTGTGAAATGATCTTTGCTTCAGAGCCTGTGTCTCACCTTGTCTCGTGTCTGTAGGTGAAGAAGACAACACATCTGTGGTGTGGTTCTGGATTCATGATGGGGAGGCCCAGCGCTGCCCGTCCTGTGGTTCCTACTACCAACTGGTGCACTCTGAGATCGCCCACTAATTTATAACAAACCTGTCTTCATTGTAGACTTGTATGACACAGCTGTGTCTGCACAGCATTAGCTTCTCTTGGAAATATTCCATCAGAATAAGGTAAAGAAGAATCAGGCAGCGATTATCATTTTCGATATCCAGGAAATTTATTTAGGCTCATTTTTGGCTCTGTATTTCCTGGTCCTACATCAGTAGCCCTTGTCTGATTGGTCTTTGACTTGTTCTGTCTAAGTACTTGATACACCTGCTAACCTCATCAGTCTTTGCTTTGCGTGTTACATTTACCAGAGGGATCAGATGTGGTTTGGGACTCAACTGTTTCTTTTAAGTCATTTCCATTCAGCTGCAGTTTACATTGACACTTGTACTGTACAATGTTACACTTAATGGTCCACTTACTCCTTTTATTGAACCAATAAAATCTTCAATGTATCATTCCTGACTAAATATTCCTTTGTTGTACACTCACTGGACTTTTCTATTCTTAATGAAATAATGACCGGTCAAAGCTGAATCACACATTCTTGCATGCATCCCAGTCACACGCACACTGACAGTATCAGGGCAAATTGACATCTCTTGGAGGAAATGTTAGTATGCAAGTGTGAACAAGACAAATTGTGCTTTTGGTGCTTTCCCCCCAAAACAATTGTAATTTTGGTTTGAAATCTCCTGGGCGACGAGACTGTTTTGCGAGGTCTGTGACTTCCTTTAGAGATGATTCTGAAATTAACACATTCATGAAGCCTCAGTACAAGGACTCAACCTCCTTGTTGTGGACCCCGTTCACCGATGGGATATGAGAGGGCAAACCTTGCCCCTGGTTGAGGTTACTGCCAAGATTAAATTTGGCCCCAAAATGGGCTTAGGAATGTCCTTTGGCACGAGGGGCTAATATGGCACAGATCAGATTGTTTTCTTTAATCTGCACTGTTTTAAAATGAAAACTCTTGAACCAGAATATTGTATTAAATTCAAAACAATATTTCACAAACAGATCTAAATATTTAATACTTACACTTATAGTAAACTTTCACCACAACATCATTTTACAATTGATAGCCTATCCTTTTGTGGCATCACGATGTTTGACTATAGAAATAATTGTTTTGACCTTAAGTTTTAAAAAGTACTTTCAACACCAGACAATTTTGCCTTCCAAATGAATACAATTTAAAGTGAATGGAGGAGGAGAATTTAGGAGATGGCCTTATGCTTTTGTCAGTTGACCTTTGAGAGACGAGGCAAATCATTTTTCAGGGTCTGGTTTCTTTGAAACCATGAACACGCACAAACATAGTTAAACTAACTGCTCCAAACAAGGCCCTCAAATGTAAGCATATCTGACCTCTAGGCAGCTGAAATATTTTTATTTCAGTGGAAGATATAAATAAATTAAATTTTGAGGACTGACTGAAATGACTTTAGTAGCAGTTTTTACAAATAAAATCTTGACATAATGTGAAACCAGTAAAGACAAATCCACCAAAAACTGGTTTGTATGTTTTGGTTTTAATAAAAGATTCCATCACAGCTCAGTTTAAACTTGTTGTCTGGCTGGTATTATTGCGCCTTCCAGTGGCAGTGTCCAGGGGCTGCAGTGGAGCTGTGGTCTGACTGGTATTATTGCGCCCTCCAGTGGCAGTGTCCAGGGGCTGCAGTGGAGCTATGGTCTGACTGGTATTATTGCGCCCTCCAGTGGCAGAAACCAGGTGCTGCGGTGAAGCTGTGGGATTTTCCTCTTGTTTCCCTCTGGCAGGAACATGACTCTGGTTTCCTCTGCTGGTGCTGTTGAAGGAAACCGTCACATTCTGGATCACGGAGTTGGGAATCTCCTCCTCAGCATTTGACCCACTGCCTGCTTTGTCTACTTCACCACTTTCCTTCCCAGTCTGTGTTTCTGTTGCATCTGGTCAAGAGGTGGGAAAACAGAATTAAGCATGGTTCTCTATGTGCACATATATTTCTCCCATGTCACTTTGTCAGCTGTTTGAAGTGCACGACCTTCAGGTTGGAGGACGACCGCTCTACCCCTCAGCCTACCCCCCCGTACTGTAAAGCACTTTGAGTGGTCATCAAACAAGAAAACTTCTATATAAATACAAAACCATTTATAGCTTCTCTAGCGCTCTAGCTCAAAGGATGACCACAAGTGAATGTACAGGGATTGAATTTCTGTGCAGACATTCATGAAACCCAGATGATTCATTATAATAACTTTGGTAATCCTCTGACTTTACCTCTAGCGCCATCATTAGGTCAAATATATGTTATCAAGTGCTGTGGTTTATGACAAAATACCTGCATTACATCAAGATAACCCCCTAAAAATATTATGTGCATGGGTCCCCAAATAAACACGTGTAAAATACAAAAGCTGCTTAGAGTTTACATTTGGGACTTAACTATTGAAATAGTCCTCCACTCATTCACTAACTTTGAGACTCATGAAATATCATCTTCTGAGGCCAAACCCTGGCACCTACATCACAACAGCTCTGAACTGTGAACAGTAAAGTGTTTGGTTCAGAGAATGGGCTGTATTTTACTTTTCAGAATGGTTGTCCCAACTGCTGCCTACAAGTGACATCCCCTCAAGAGGTTTATCAGACTCCATGTGTCTCCCTCTGGAGACGCTAAAGGTTTTACATAAGTGGAAATACACATTGAAGTGGAAAACTATTTCAAACTCACCTCTAAGCTGTGGCCCAGTTCCACACTATGCATTATTTTAAACATCTTACAGTTATATACAGACTTCTGATTGCACAGAGACAAGAGTTTAAATAGAACAGCTCAGTGTACACCTAAAAAACATGTCTAGTGGCATTGCAAGATTTCCTGATGATATAAACACTTGTAATTATTTTCAATACTTGGAAAAACTGTATTTTTAAGGCCTAGCATAGCAAATTACATCATGTACAAAGTATGTATAGTGGAAGTGTGACACCACCTAAATGTCTGACTCTAGTTATAAAATGTTCAGAGATGTAAGAAACAAAGTGCACATACCGCATTTGTAGAGGTGACGAACTCTCTCGATGTCTAGCTTTGTCAGTTTAACCCTCTGTCCCATATTCTTCATATGTTTTACTGGAACGATGGTATCCAGACCGTTTGCTGAAAAAAAACCTCTGACACAATAAAATCAGTTACTAAATCACTGTTGGAGGACAAAGAAAGAAAGAAACTTATTTATATGCTTTTTATTTGACACTTTACCCTCCGTAGTGCAGGATGGAAGTGATGTCATAAGGAAGATTAAAAGTGTTTCCTTGTTGCTTATTGAAGTTTCTCTGCATCCCTGAAACACAACCATATGGTTTTCACCCAGTAGAGACACAGCATCATCACTACAAAATTCCACAGGAGAGAACACGAACATCACCTTTCATGATATTATGAGGCAAAATGGTGATGTACTGTTCCCGGTCTGTCCTCGTGTGTTCATGGTGGAAACCCAACGCGTGAAGGATCTCATGGACGATGTTACCAATGATACACTGAGGAGCGACAAACACAGGCTGCCCACCGCCAATCAAGCCCACATATGAAGCACATCTGGAATACAACAGAATACAACCAAAAGCTGAACATCGATCCAAACTGAACTCATCAGCAGTATAGCAGACCTCACCGAGCTTTGATGTGGAAATCCAGCCCTATTAGCGTGCAGGTTGACCTCTACCCAATCTACAACCCATAAAACCTCAATTTTCGAACCTGACCGTGAGAACAATACACACCCTTTGCCAATCTTGAACACGAGGTGGTTAGTCTCAGTGGTTCTTTTGTTAAAGGTCAGACATGTGTGCTCAGTAACCATGGTGATAGCAGAGAGGATGTCCTCTGTCCGGCTGGCTGCAAAATGGTAGTGAAAAAAAAAAAGATTTGTGAGCTACAATCAATCAGTAATCTGATTTTATTTAAAAATCCACAGACTGCTAACCTAACTCTGGGCTGATAAGGTATGGTATCTTCAGTGTTGGCCATTTACGTTCCACAGCATTCCTGTCGGTCTGTAGGTAAAATAATTGTCCTCAAGTATAAGTAAGTTAGTTAATACAAAGAAATGCCTGCAGAGTGTCCATAGTTTGTCCTCTTTGTCTCTTGTCGTTAATTCAAGTCCTGAAGGAGGAAGGAGTGGCCATCAGAAGAACTGTGACTTCTGCTGAAAGCTACAAACTGATTGAGTGGCTCAATGTCCAAATAAAACAGAGTGACAGACAAAGAGGGAGGAGGCAAGAGAGGGAGAGATACAGCTGCAAAAAAAAAAAAAGTACATTTCCTATTCACTGTAAGCATCTGTAGATTTGACCCAGAGTTATACAAGAGAGAGACTAATGATCCACTTACAATTCCTTTGAAATCTATTACACATATGCCGTAGAACTTTAAAAAATCCATGGGGATGCTGCAGGTTGATGTTGGGAAGCATTTAAAAAAAGGTGAAAGTTTTTTTTCTGTCATCTTTTAGTGTTCTCACTTATTGAATTGCAAAACGTTTCGAGTTCTTCTCAGGCAAAATGTATGTTCATTATTCACCACTTTATTTGTGATTTTAAAAAGGTTCAGTGTGTAGAATTTAGTGGCATCTAGTGGTAAAGTTGCATGTTGCTGCTGAACACCCATCACCTCACCCTCCCCTTCCAAAGAATACCTGTGGTAGCCTTCAGTTGTCATAAAAACTCAAAAGGTGTTTAGTTTGTCCCGTCTACTGTAAAAAACATGGTTGCCTCTGTAGAGAGGACCCGCTCCAGATGTAAACATGAAGTATTTAAATATAAAAAGGGCCCATTCTAGGGTAAAGAAAACAATTCATACATTTTATGCTACTTTTTACACTAGTGAAAGTAGAAGCAGCTCATCAGCTCCTGACCACCGCAGATCTGATCGATGGAGCCTAATCCCCATTCCAGAGTACCTGAGAGATTTACTCACCAACAACAGCATGTCGCCCTCCAACATTGCATATTTCTCGGACAGCAGCTCTGCAAGAATGAAGGAAAAGGAAAAGGAAAAAATACAATAAATGCAAATTTTACTCCTTTCTTAGAGGCTTTTCTAATCAGCTACCGATATTATGTTCACTGAACTTTCGTATTTATGATGGCTGTTGACCTTGGTCTATTCAAGAACATCTTTTAAAGCCGTTAGTGTGGGCCATGTTATTTGAAGTGGGAAGTGAGTCACATTTTTTTAAACCACTGTATAATCTATGATTTAACAGAGTTAGTTTTTCAATAAATGGGTAAAGAAAATCCAGGAATAATGAAACACTATTGGAATGGATTATTCTTGATATATCTTTTTTAAAGTTTGATTAACTTTGCCTTTAGAAGCCTGGAAAAGACACGAGTCAGTTCCATCTAATATTTTTTGCCAGCGATCTTTGATTTGTCCCGATTGTGAAAGTTGCTCCAGTTGTTTAATTGTATAAATTCATGCTGTCTGAATTTATGGGCATAGCTGTGTGTGTGTGAGACCCACAAGTTAAAACAATTTAATAAAGCTCTCATGAAGTCATGTTGGCAGGTCAGCATTCCAGTCTGGGCTCACCTTGTAATGTCTCTGGGTAAGACTCCATATAATCCAATGCTGTGATGAACCAGTCCTCTTGAAGTACTGTTATAGTTTTACATAAAAGAAACAGGAAAAACTCAAAAAATACCAACTCAGTGTGATGCAGGGTTAATGACAATAAATTGTACCTTTGCTAGCTTCACGAACAGGACTGGAGTTGACTGAAATTCAGCAGATGAGACAAAAATCACACATTTGGTTTTCTTCGCAATAAAAGTAAAAATGCAGCTGCCCACACTGCGGTTTCTTACCATCTTTAAGGTTTTCTGCAAATAAAAGTGCAGCGATAAGAAGACGCAACATGACTGAGCAGCTCTGCTCCATTGTTATCACAGTAATTCAAAGCACCTGTGAGCTGCAGCCTAATTTATTCCTGTGAGCCTCAGCCATGTTGTTAGTGCAGTCTGCAAGTACTTATACACAATTGCTCTGTAATGAAGTACAATTCTGAGGTACTTGTGCTTTACCTCGGAATCCAAATATAACCTTTATACTTCTGTTGGATCCACAATAAGGTTTTTGTTTTTACTTTATGCTGTACTCTGGTGACGATATGTAATACATAATTTGACCACCGTGGGGCGCATTAAAACAGCATACAAAAGTATGTAGGGAAGGACAGGTGTAGGAAGGCCTCTGTGACAGGGGAAGTACACAGATCTTTGACTGTGTCAGTTCGGTATAGTGTGATTACTGAATGGAAACTGGATGTTGATGATTTGAAATATGGACTGATTCTTGCCTGTGATAAGGTGAATCAAATATTGATGACGATGAACAACATTAACAGTGTTGTGACGTATGGGTCACCGGACTCAAAGATAGACAATGCATTGGACATTGGTTTATTGTTGGAGCCCACAAGATCATGCGTCCGGACAAGTTCTCTCCTTACACACCTGAGCGCCTCAATTTATTTTGAGTTTTACTGAATGACAACACCACTTCTATGCAGTGGAAGCAATTGAATACATTTACTCAAGAACTGTACTTCAGTTAAGTTTGAATCTACTTGTACTCTGAGTATTTACCTGAGTGCAGTGTGAGCTGTACTTTTCAGACAAAACATATCAACAGTCTATATGATGCATGATTATTGACTGAAACTCCTACAGTCATTGTTGTGAAAGTAACTAAGGATACAGTTTTACGAAAGTATGACACTTTTGAGATACAGAGGTATTTCGAACAATTGTTAATTTTAAAAATGTTGAAACTAGATCTTAAAGGTCTTTCCAGAAGGGATTTTGTACTTCTTTTTATGATTCCATAAATCAGAAGTTTATAAATCAAACCTTCAGCTTACAGACAGAAATAACACTTGGAGGTTTGGTGTAAGTCATTTTGAAGTGGGGATTTCTGGTGCAGTGTATGAGGGAAAAACTCATTTTGAGATAACAGCCTTTTAAGATATAAGATTGATATTTAAATCAATAGATAGATAGATCGAATGGTGTGAAAGGAAACTCTCAAAACTTCATGAAAAAAACCCATCTTTATTTGCAATGACCAATCTCATCTTAATAATTTAATAATAGTAATAAGGACTCATTTTAATGTGTATTTGCTGCAGGAGTTTAAATTACGACTTTTACTTACAAAAATCAAGCAGATATGAACATTGGCCAAACTGCTGTACACAGCTGACCACGTTGGTTCAGACCATTAACGCTGCTGACAGTAGGGGGCGCCCTGAAGACGGCAGATGGTTCTCTACTCGTGGAACAAATACAAAGAAGAAGAGCGATCACTTCCGGGATAAAATAAACACGCGGAAATCCTCACAGGGTAAAGTTGACACATTTAATGTTCTTTTGAACGTTTTACTCTGCTGGATGAAAAAAAAGATTAATAATTTGCAACTGTCTTGTGTTGAATAGAAATAGCACCAGTTTAAATATTTGTAGTTATTATCCTAACGTCGCGGAAACGGCTGGTAAATGTACATGTTTATGTGTGAATTAGACTTTAAACTTAAAGACCTCTAACCTTTTAAAGGTAATTTAAAGAACTGAACTTGTTCCTAAAATGGACAGCGACTGTGTTGTTGAACAGTCAGAGAAGTGACGGCACACACTTTTTTGTAGACTCTTATTTTTGTTCTGTTGAGCAGATCACTTGAGGTTCAGCTGTTTGTTTTGCCGTGTGTGTGTGTGTGTGTGTGTGTGTGTGTGTGTGTGTGTGTGTGTGTGTGTGTGTGTGTGTGTGTGTGTGTGTGTGTGTGTGTGTGTGTGTGTGTGTGTGTGTGTGTGTGTTATGAAGAACTCCTCGATCTTTCCAGTGTTAGTGAAACCACTTGAGGGATCAGATAATGGGTTAACAAGTTCCATTAATAATAATTTATCAATGGTATAATTCTAAAGTAGCTCTGTAGCTGCTGTAAATTGCACTGCACAGTAATAAAGCAAATTCAGTCTGTAAAGTTAGACTTTAAATTTCCATTGCAGATAAACCAGGTAGGATGAACACAAAGTTTTCAAAGTCACTCTGCACCAGAGATAAAAAGCCCTGTTACAGTATATTGGACGCCTGCTATGTTATGCATTAATAATTCTGTAGTAGCTGCGCAGCATTATCACAGGCCAAGTAAACAGCCCTTTTCAAACAGGCAGGTTTAGAACGGGCACTGCACTTATGTAATAATTGAATCTAATCTCCTTTAAGTTGTTAACTTTGCACTGTTGCTGTGAACTGTTCCTCTTGATAGATTCTGTTTCTGTGTTTGTCCTCAGTTAGAGGGTGCAGTCATGACGAGATGGGCGAGAGCCAATAACGTCCACAAGCACAAACCAGCAGAGGCCACTCCATGGAGTCAGCTTAGAGAAAGGGGAAGAGGTCAGCCAAGCAGCTCTGGTGACCACCTAAGGGGGACTCAGCCTGGTGGATTCGCTGGGAAAAGACCAAACCGCAAGAAGAAGGATTACAACAATGAGGATGTGAACGGATTCATGGCGTTTCTCCAGCAGAAAGGCCAGCCACTGCCAGGAGCTGATAATCAAGGGAAGGAGCAGGGCCAGGATTTCAGGGAAGAGGTAGAAATCGCCTTGAAGAAAGACAGGAGAAGAGAGGACAGAAGGATAAAGAGACAGACAGACAAAAAGAGCAACATGGTGAGTGATTTCCAACCATTTATTGCAGGTGCCAGATATTTGGTCTGTCCCAACAACCACACTTGTGATAGTAGACCTGCTGTAGCTGTGGAGTGTGAGGACATGAATAAGAGGTGAAATCATTAGACATTAACAGATCTGCATCTGTTCTGATAATCAATTGATCATTTAGGACCTTTATCAATTAACAATCATACACAAATTAGTGCGGGTTGAGCTTAGTCAGTGTGACGGTTTTCCTTCTGTTTTATACACTGAAACTCATTGAACTATCGCTCAAAACAGGGTGTTTGAAGTTTGATCATAATTATTTTAGAATTTCTTTATTTCCGGATGAGTGAGGTAGATTTTTTATAAAACATATTTAATAAAGACAAATATTTCAGCATATAAACTGTTTAAGCACTATTCACTGTCACTTAAGTGTTCTGCGTGTTGTTGTTGTTTTTTGACACGTTGGACACATCTGCACAATTTATTATTTGCGGCATTTCGCGTCTGAAAAAGAAGCTGGAAACACAACACCGACATGTAATCACCTATATCAAATTGATGAATCTGTATTCCCTCACCTTTATCTCTGTTTTTGGTCTTCCACTTTCTGAAGGAAATATGTCTCTTTAGCTGCTAAATGCCCCACTATGTCTGTCTGCTTTTTGCTGATGACCAGGAAGGGGACCTTTTTACAGTTATTTTCTCTGAAAACAGTTTTTTCCTGTGGCTGAATATGTGGCTAATAGAGCAGTGAGAAAGATGCAGAACAGTTAACAGATGCACTATAAGCTAAAAGACCTGATCCTGATAATACAATATTGATCAGTACCAAAGTGTGTGTATTCTCTCAGATGCTCTCTCTCTCTCTCTCTCCTCTGACGCTGTTTATCTCTCCTCAGATGTGTTTTAACTGCAGGAAGCCAGGTCACGGTTTGGCAGACTGTCCAGAGGCAGACGGAGACGAGGAGATGGGCCGAGACATCTGCTATCGCTGCGGCTCCACTGAACATGAAATCCACAAATGTAGAGCTAAAGTTGACCCGGCTCTCGGTGAGGACATTAAAACATACTGAAATTTCATATAGAATCATGAACAATTTATTAACATTCCATAATTTATTTGCACAAAATAAGATCTGACAAAGAACTCCATTACTGTGTCATGTTTAAAATGATTAAATTGACTCATTATCTACTCACCGCCATGCCGATGTAGGGGGTGAAGTGTTTGAGTCAACAAAACACTTTGGGAGTTTCAGGGGTAAACAGGATTGCAGCTATATCCAATACAATTGAAGTAAATGGGCACCAATTCTTCAAAACCATGTTTTTAGCCTAAATGTCCTTGATGATCCTCGTGCAAACGTGGCTCCATAGGAGGATATCAGGGCACATTTAGGCTAAAAAAATGGTGTAAGTGACCCCCTTTCGAGTCGATATTTGGAATTTTGGGTCTTACAGACACTTGGATGACACCACAGGAGCAGTATGGAGGCATTTTATGTTTTTTTTACGTTTGAAGAATCGGTCACCAGTTACTTCACTTGTAACCTCTGAAACTCCAAAAGTGTTTTGCGGACTCAAACACTTCACCCACCCCTCCACTGGCATAGTGGTGAGTAGATAATGAGTCAATTCTCATTTTTGGGTGAACTATCCTTTTAATATATGTCCATTTTCTCTGCTCCTCGCTATTATCAACATACCTGTAAATAGTAAATGGTCTGTATTTATATAGAGCTTTTCTAGCCTTGATGACGACTCACAGCTCTTTGCAGTACAGTTTTGCCATTCTCAAATTTTCACACATTCATACAGTGCATCTATGAGCAGCACTTGTCTATCATACATCAATCATACACTGTCAGCACAGCTGTCAGAGGATTTTCAGCACGTGGAATGGGGGAAACTGGGATCGAATCTCTGACCCTCTGGTTAGTGGACAATCACGAGCGTACAACATGATGAGGTAGAAGACAGAGCTCTTGGCTTTCTGCTGCAGAAAAGTGAATGCTCTAACTATTATGGTTTGCTGCCTTTCCAGTACAAAATGAAAGAATGTTGTAGCTAATATAATCTTTATTTTAAATAGGATCATGTAAACAATGTGAACCTGCAGCCACTTGTGGGCCCCCGACAGGATGTCAGCTTTCAGAGGGTTAATATGCTTAAACTGTGTTAACATGCTGTTTCTCTCAGGTGATTACCCGTATGCAAAGTGCTTCATCTGTGGCCAGACTGGACACTTGTCACGATCCTGCCCAGATAATCCTAAAGGACTGTATGCACAAGGTACAGACCATCACTGCACTCTAACAATCTCTGTACAATCATCAATTTTCTGCTCATTTACACAAGGGTTTGTGTGTGTGCAGGAGGCTCCTGCCGTGTTTGTGGTTCAGTGGAACATTTTCAGAAGGACTGCCCGGAGCACCAGGCTGCAAGTGAGTACCTACTGTCTGTCTGCTCCTCAACCAGTCTGCCTGCTGAGTGTCAGCTTCAATGTTTCCGCTGAATGTAAAAGTTTACATGTAGGTAACAGGAATAAAAACTTCCTCAGGGTGCAGGACTATAGTTCACATTCTCGTTTAATCAATATATGACTAAAGACAGAGTTTGGATGCATGGGACCATGGGAGATGTTTCCTCCTCTCCAAATGAAACTGACCGGCTGATTCAATCCAGTCAAAATTCAGAATAAAGCAGTTTCACATAAGAAATCAGTGTTCTTTGACGCTGGTCAGTGTACACAGGACGTCTTTGAGGGGCTGCGAGCCAAACTGCTGCTAATGTTTGCTAGCTTATTGACATAATAACTTAAGATCCAGTTGTCTGATGTCAAAAATTCTTAATACTGTAAGAATATATAGTTAAGAAGCATCAAGATCTCAAAAGTGTAACATAAAATATTGTATCTAGTCAAGATGAAGAGTTGGATTTAAGTCTGTCTCTATTTTTTTTAGATGCTTTTCCTCTTAGCCTATTTAGTTTAGACTCGTGAAGAGCCTCAGGGTAAATGCAGTCACATTATATGGAAAAGGGGACATTACATTGTGACATATGGATATTGGAAAAAGGTACAAAATAAAACAATAAATTGAACAAGTACATATATTAAGTGATGCATACTAAACACACTAAAAGCATTAAACTTTCTCTTAAAGTCTCTCTGCACCTAAATAAGAGGCTGGACTCTGACATTGGGCTTTTTTCCCTGAAAGAGAAGTCACCAGGACAGGGGGAACTTGGGTCACCATAGTTTTTCTTACAAGCTCAGAAGATGGAGGATGATGGGTTGCTGTATTAAGGTGGTTTCACTGTACCCTGACCACTAGATGTCATGAAATCCCACACACTGAGCCTTTAATGTTGTCAGCAGTGCTTGTAGCTTTTCTCTGGGTCTGCACACTGAGGAGGACATGAGCTGAAACCCGCTGTAGTGAGCCTAAAACAACTTGCCTTCAGTCGTGAGATCAGATCATTGTAGGTAAACGAGGGTGAAGTGCCATCACTCTTCATGATATCTCCCCTTTGTGTTTTTGCAGCTAACTCTGTGACAGTGGGCTGGTTGTCCAACAACATGAGCGCAGACCACGAGGAAGTACACGTTCCAGTGAAGAAAACCAAACCCAAACCGACTAAGGTGGTGAAGTTTTGAGCTGCTAAGATGATCTGTAGCTCAAGGACAGAATTCTGACTCTCAAGAGTTTCATCCACACAATTCATATATTTATCTCTAACCAACCCCTGCTCTGGATTACATAGAGTATTTGCCTTCACACACAGTGAAGTGGTTTAGACACATTCTAATATCTTTGTGTATAACTAAAGTCCTTTTCAATCAAATGTTACTTCCATATATTTACAGTCTGATTTTATTTAGTTGCTGCAAAAGTATCTTTGTTTAAAGGTGATCATCGTGTAAAAATATGAGATGTTTTCTGGTGAAAGTATCAAGATCATCTTTTAACTGATTTATATCTAAATATTAAAAAAATCTTGACTCAAGTCCACTTATTATCTTTTTTCAGAGCTTTAAAACGCATCTTACAGTTTTTCTCACTGGATGGATCAGGCGACAGCTGAGCTGAACTTAGGAAAACCATGAGATGCAGTAGAAAGATTTGGGAAGGACAATAATTAACGTATTGTAACCAGTGACAAGGTACAAGGTATTTGTTATTGTTGATCTCAAAAAAAGTCTGCTGACAAGTAAATTACATCATGATGTCCATTTAGTATCTTTTGGTTTTATTTAGGATTAGTCGCTTTTCGTCATATTGCATGATCATCATCCACAGATGGAATTTAAGATGATATTATCTAATGTTTTGTTCGTTTCCATCAAACAGTAGAAAGTTGTGATTGACAGTCATGTCAGACATTTTACAGACGTCATCCACCTCGGTCACTGTCCTCACACACACACACACACACACACACACACACACACACACACACACACACACACACACACACACACACACACACACACACACACACACACACAGCCAGTATTTCCTAATTGGGGGAGAGTGTCAGTCCTAGTCCTACTCTGAAACCAGCTGGAAATCGCAGACCTTCGTGACACTGCCGGTCAAACTGAACTTATCCTGTTCAACAAAGACGCAAAAGAGAACCTTATGTAGGTGAGACTGCACCGCCAGTGTTCATGTCATTGCAGATGGTGCCCATTGGGGAAGAGAAGACAAAATAAGTTAAGCAGTTGTTGTTACTTTATGTAATTTAATGTTCATTTTAATCAATTTCAAAATGTAAGCAAGAGAGAAGATGGCACAAGGCTGGTTCCACTTAGAGATGTATAAAAACAATAATGTGTGGTTTTAGTTTGGCTGTATTGTGTTAACACAGCCACACAGAGGCAGCACTGAGCCGGGGTAGGAAGATGGTGAAGTGACTTGAAGGTCTGTTGTCCTGTTGGAATGTGCAAGATGACAGAGGACTTTTAATCTGACCTGAAAGAACTGGTAACGCAAGTTTTCCAACATAGGACAATAAAACATTTAGATAGAAATTAAAGAGTTACACAGGGAATTTAGTAAAAAAAGTACAACAGCAAACGTTACAGTGCAGTATAAGAGATGATTTGATTCAATAAAAGGCAGAGGCAAACGGAAAAGTCTTCAGCCAAAAGATTTAAAATGTAATTCCGAATTATGAGTTACAAATACAATCAAAAGGCGTACCAATGCTCATCGATCTAGGACTCCATATACAAATGCAAGAGCAGCAGAGTGTGTTACTGCATAGGTCATATCTGTGAGCTCAGCAGAAAGGTACTGTATGCGTGGCTGTTAGCTCTTGTGATGGGGCTTTTGTATCAGTCATGATATTCAATGTGCCATTGAAATGTTTCACTCGTGTGTCACTGGTCTGTCCTCTCCTGATGTGTGACCATGGCAATAGACTGTATTTATACACTGCTCTAGTCTGTCAAACACTGGATGGGCTTTGTCATTCACCCATTCACACAGTGATGATGCAGCATCAGCAGCAATTAGGGTTCGGTGTCTTCAGATGTCTGGTGGAGCTGATCCTCCAGTCGCTGCCATTAAACCCCTGTAGAGGAATGTGATTAAAAGAGCTGCAGACAATGGACGACATGATGGAAATGTGACATTTCTCCTTGTTTCATATGTCTATGTGAGGAAGGTTCTTGTCTCGTCATCGCTCCACACATATATGGAGCGACGCCGGCGAGCTAGTTCTGGCAGGCAACTCGAGCTGCGCTGTTTCAATCGTGTGACACTCATCATGTGACATACATCATGTGACACACTTCATGTGACATACATCATGTGACATACTTCACTCGCCACTACCATCTACAGTACTCATCCACCTCATTAGGCAGTCTATTTAAGCAGAGGGAATTCCCATCCCTCTCTCTGCTTCCTAACTACTACGCAGTATCACAGACAATTGTCTCAGCCCCTCCACCACCCCAGCATCCACCTGTAGGCTCCGACGGGGGGTTACAGTATTAGCTCATCACTCCCATCATTCCTGTGTAATCATATGGGGGAGTGATTAAGTCGGAGCCTAGACGCCAAACACTAAACCTGTTCTACTGTTGAATAAACATTCAAACGTGAGTTGTCTGACTGAACTGATGATTTCCTCTTTAAGGGATCTTATAGTCACATCATTCATACAAAGCAGAGTCTTTTCACTGTGTTTCCCTTTTATCCACACAACTGTTAGAACACAACTTTTTACGTTTACACACTGGTTATTTTGTGAATGTGTGTGCAGACTGAAAATGCCCACATGGGTTGAAACTTGAAGTTCACCTGACCTTCCTACTGATGTTGAATTGAATTGTAGAATAACATAGAAAAATATGTAGATTACAAGATCTGGTCATGTGTACACGTGTGTGTCTGTAAATGTACAGTTTGGCAGGTTTTCATGTTGTTTCTATTTAGTTTTTTTTTTTCTTTATTGCTGTCACCATATCATATAAATCAATTTGATAGTTAACTGTTGGAAAGGGTTCATAGTTGCATGTTGATTTAAAACACTTCAAACTTTTCGTCAAACATTGTTCATACAAACAAATATTACATCTCAGTTTATATATTTATTATTATATTATTTAGAGTTGAATTTGCACCACATCTCTCCCAAATTTCAGACTCCCAAAAGTTATAGTCTCCATGTTGTGGACTGCATTAAATCTGGAGTACAGTGTAAACAGCAAACACATCTTCACTTTACAGAATATTTCAGAGCTACAAGATACTTTTGTGGATAATGTGTTAATGTGATGGTCTGTTTCGAGTTGTCAAAGCTGGGGGGGGGGCAGTTGAGCCTGTGCCTGAATAGAGCCTCATGTGACCCATCAATAAGGCAGACAACACCCTGACTTATCCAAAACACTGATCCTCAATCATAATGTGTCAGCAGCTAACAGTGGGAAACACAGACTCTCAGAGGACTCCTCATGCACTGCAGCTCACTCCAGATTGTTTTAATGACGATAAAGTGTTTTTGTTTTCCGGGACACAGAAATAAGATTAATGTGTGTGTGCATGTGTGACTTCCCCCGGGGAGCATGAAACAAGGTCTTACATCAATGATGAGGCAAAAGAAAAACCATCAACTCTTTGAAACTCCGATCAGTTTTCAGTCAATGGCAGATATATCTTGGCGTATGAGAAAAGTAGTGAAAATACTACCAGTGCTGCGACCCCCTGTAGTCGCAGCTATGATAGATCCTATTGGGAACTGTTTGAAACAAATCCTTCCAATATTGTTGAGACATTTCATTCAAGAACAAAAATGGTGGCGCTTCATAAAAAAGTCTTCTTGCTGCACCAGCCAGTCATCACTGTCATTTAGAGCTGTCTTCGCTGGGAGCCTGGCTAAAACCTTCAGAAGCATTTTTGAAGTCCATCTGAAGTCTGTCTGATAAGTCACACATATTGTACTGGTTGTCTGGTTCTGGTGATGTGTTCACAGACTAACTTCTGAATATCAGAAGATTGCCTCAGTGGAGCTGACTTTACAGCTTCTTGTTTTAGCTGTGCCAAACTTTCATCCTCATCTTGGATCAGCCTTCAAAACCGAATCGGTCTCGTTACTTTGTTTCATGGGTTACATACTGCTAATCAAAGAAATGACTTGCAGAGGAAATGCTATAGAATGTGCATTAGTTCCTTGCATAAGTGTTGACATATTTTGCTGACCAGTTAAAGACACTGTAGGTTTTACTTGTTTGTTCTAGCTCACGTTGAGAAGGGTTGGTTTTCCTCACAAGACTCCTTGGTTGGGTAAAAGTGAAGCTTAAAGTAAACACAACTGTGGGAGGGAGGTTACCCTCAGAAGACCCCCCCCCCCCCCCATGCCTGGTTACCACAGAGCCTGATACGTTCTCATGGAGGCAGACTGAAACTGCAGCCAGAGAGCCGCTGCACACTGCCAGCGCACAGCTCATTTAGACTGATTACACAATGCGACCAAATGTTTTATCAACAGGAGAGACGACTGTGTGTGTGTGTGTGTGTGTGTGTGTGCGTGTGTGCGCGCGCCTCATAACAAAAGCACAGAGGACTCATTCACAGACATATCCTGGTTCCAATTTAAGAGAAGCTCAGAGGGCTCTTTCCTCCAACTATTTTCTTTCTGTCACTGGATTGCCCAACATCCACCCTTCACCCTTTTCTACTCCTGAGCTTTTTCTGAACAGAAATACATCTTTATATTTCAACACCACAGTGTTTCTCCTACGACAATGCCTACAAATAAAAAGTTGTTTACAACATCTTTAGTCATGTTAGAAGCATGGCTGGTTCAGAATTTATCAGCAAGTCAACTTTGGTCCAGAACTGTTTAAGAACCAAACATTACACGGTCCACACTTGCACTCATAGACGTGTCCACTTTCTCCCACTATCCAGAAATAAAGCCAAAATACCCTGGATGTTAAAGCTGTGATCTTGTGCAGTTGGAGCCAGAGTCTATGCAGTAGCAATCAGGGAGAGCAGCCTTTGGTAGTAAGGTCCTATCAATACAAGCAATCGACCAATCATGAGTCAGTCGCACTCTCAGCTGTCAATCATAACCCCTCATCCTTTAGATCATCAAATAATTGATTGAAACCAAACTTGCTGGAAAAATAAACACTTGAACCTACATCAGATGTTGATAAGAACTACCTAAACGGACAGAAACCATCTTTGAGAAAGAAATATCTGATTAATAATGTATTTTTACTTTTTTTTTGTTTGGTCCATGTCAAAACCACTAACATGAACACATGCTTCTAAAGCGTGACGGACGCAAAAATGAAAAAAACAAAAAGAAAGCAGTCTCTTGGTGAAAAAGCAGTGTCATACATATTTAGGACACCAACAAAGATGTCAAGAGAGTCTGTGGTGATAAGAGCCAACAATGATGTCAGGATGCTGTAAACATGATCACGTGATCTCCGCAGTGAAGTTAATACGTTGTCTGAATAATGCAGAGGATTTGTTGCTGTTGTGAACGTGCCTGTGCAGAGAAACCTCCTGCTCTGTTGTTCATGTGTGAAAGACAAACTGCCGGTCAAGTCAGTAGCCAATTCTTAGTCTTTTACCCGGAGGTCATATCTGAAAACAAATGGGGGATGTAGGATTTGTTGCCAGGGATCAAGATGCTTTGGCTTTACTTTAGAAGAGCCGTCATGACTGCCATCTTTATTCACAGTGTATGCTTGCACTACACTTGCAGCAGGTGGTATTGCACCAATTTGTTGTTTCCCTTCTGCTGATAAACCTCAAAGAAGAAGAGGGTTACATAGCTGTTGAAAATAATTCACCGATTTGTTTGTTTTAAATTGAAGTCACCACACTCTGCACCTGAAGGTTTTGTAAAGCATCTCGCTGCTGCTTTTGTTCATGTTTTCTCAGAATGTTGGAGATTTTCTTGCGGTAGCCCCTCCCATAGCCACTGATGTCAGTGGCTCCAACTTGTGGACCAGCAAGTTGTAGATCCGTGATGAATTATCATGAGGTCTTGTACAGACTTCCATGTTACCTACAGAATGAAGTTTAATGACTGTGATGATCCTTTTCATCACATGTTCTGCCAACATATTTGATCACTGCATATACGCTTATAGTGACTCCTACATTAAAGTGTTCTGTTCAGACTCTCATAACTTTTGATCAGTATAGCGAAAGATCCTGGTCTTGATCAATAAGGCTCACAGAGATTATATATTAAGCAATAACCTTAACCAAAGAACTGTTGTTGACTAAACCACAGACTCAACTTTGGATGTGAACCTAGGCCTACATAGTAAGGTGGGAAACTAAAATACTTTGGTTCAGCAGCGCACATGCAGAACAGTTTATACAGCAAATGGCATTTGAGCACTTTCAAGTGTCTTGTTTATTTAAAGGATGTTTCTATTCATTTGGGGGGATTTATACATCGTCTGTTACGACCTTTCCAGTTGTCAAAGCAGCTAAAGTTATCAATGAAACAGAGAGAGATTGTTTATACAAACAAAAATAAGTGTACAGGTAGGGAGATTTGTTTTTACAATAAACATCCGAGAACAATCTAAATTATAAGGTAATTCACACAGTTTCTGAGTGGTACTATTTGTCCTTCAAAAAAAAGGTCATCTCAATGTATGCCTCCATTTACAATTCATTTTAAATTACAACAGATCCCTCCGTCTTTAGTTTTCCTGTATACAGGATAAAGATGATTTTCCGTGTTAGTTCTTCTCACACCAAACAGACACAGGAAGTGTCTCCACGGGACGATTTAATGCTATTGTTACTTCAGCTGGCCTGGATGCAGATTCATCCCATTCTAAGCCCTCCATGCAGGACTGCTGCTCGAGTTTCTGGGCCCCCCTGACAACAGCTCATGGAGGTCCCTTTAACAGTAAATATCCATAAGCTCCGTCATGTACCAAGAACCCCCCCAGACCCCGATTCAAGCTCCTCTGCCCCTCTCTAGTGCCCCTGCCTCCAAAACTAGGCCAGCCCTAATGAACTTCACTGCCTACATTTATGGACTGTGTTTTAACTGCCCTCCTTGTGAGAGAGGGGTTGATGGGCTGAGGAGAGGGACAGCTGTGGGGCTTTTTTTTGTGCAAATGTTGCTAAATTTCACAGCATCAACAGTGTGCTGGCTTTATTGCCCCACTACATGCCACTGTAATGGAAGCCTTATTTTGAACATTGATAAATAGGTAGAAGTGTGACTCATCAGGGAGTGGTGATGCAAAATAACTACAAAGAGACACAAAACAAATACAAGAGACACAACATAAAAGAGACTAAAAACAAACATAAAAGAGATTCAATACAAACATGTAGAGACTCAAAACAAACACAAAAGTGACTCAAAAGAATAAAATTCAGAGACTCAAAGACACATAGACTAAAAACAAGGGACTCGTAAATATATACAGTTTCAAATCCACCAAAGTGACTCAAAACACAAAGCTACTTAAAATACAACTAGACTAAAAAAATAGAGACACAATTTTTTTTGATAAATTTTTTAAATTTTTTAAATACACACAAACAAACCACAAAAAAGAAACTGAAACAAACAGACCAAACACAAGACTGAATCTGAACACAGGTAGTTCTTCAGATTCAGTCTTGTTCATCTTGAGAGTGAAGACAGAAAAACAATGAACACATTTTCTATGAGAAAAAATGATAAAAACCTACAAAAACTCATTAAGTATATGCTCTGTTTTGATATACTTCATAACACATCTTTTAAAATGTGGATCCCAGCATGTGTCTTTTTATTTACTGTGTGTGCATCCAAAAGGTTGGTTTAAAAAATGGATGATATCCATAGTGACATATTAAGCAAATACTAGAATATGTTCATGTTCATTGTGTTGTTCATTGAAGAATCATTCATTCCAATAATATCGTGGCAATGCTTTGGAATATAGGTTGAATCTTCCCAGTTTACAGATAAAAAAGCGTCCACTGTCAAACGTCTCTGTGTCTCTGTGGAGCTGTTGATGAGGGACATACAGAGATGTTTCATATAGCTGTTACAGTTTATTAACCTCTCCATGAAAATAAGCCATCAATGAGTGACAAAGCCTGCAAAATTATATTTCCGAAGTCTGAACATAACTTCAGTGACAAAGACACCGCTGATCCTCAGGGGCCCCAGGGAGCTGCAGTAAGTTGGTCAGGAGTTGTCCTCGGGCAAACACAACTACCAGGAAATGCTTGTTACCTGAAGTTTGAGCTGGAAGTCATTACCGCAGAATCTAGCCTGAAGAGCTTGCGGCTACTGGGTGTAGGCGATGCTGAAGACAGGCGGAAGGATCCCTGAGTAGTCCAGAGAAGGGAGAGATGAAAGTGAAGAATTACGGCTAATGATGGAGGAGAGGAGAAAATGAAGGTTAGAAGTCTATTGGAGCTAATAAGACTGTGCTCTGTGGTCAAGCCCTCTGGTGATGCCAGGAGCCACTGGGAAACATGTTTCTGCTTATCTGATATGTCCAGGCAACTTCTGAGGGCTCTCGTTGAGTCCACTGGACAAAACATAGTCAGGGCCACTTTCTCATTATGCAGTACTGTGGAGTAACATAGTGCTTGTTTCCTAATAAATAATGGACAGCAACACAGAAGAAGAAGAAGAAGAATTGTGTAATACACTTATTAATAAAGAATATATTTATGATGTCATTGCATAATTTTTATTATAATCAAATTACCAATGAAGCTGCTCTCATTTACATTAATTTCTGTTTTAATTTCTGACAGCCCAACCTCTCGTTCATAGGGTCACACCGGTGACTGAAAAGTGGCTAAGATTTGCCCCAATTTGCGCTTCTTTAGAAAAAACATTTTTTCAAGCTGAGCTTCATCCCTCACCAAGTTCTTTGTAGATCTGTAAATGGTAAATGATTTGTATTTATATTTTAGTGTTTTCTTAGTCTTGATGACCACTCAAAGCACTTTACTGTTTTGCCATTCACCCTTACAGTGCATCTATTTCTCCATCACTCATACACTGCTGTCAGGAGCAAAGTGGGGTTCAGTATCTTGCCGTTTGGCACCCGAAATGGGTTTGGAATGGGATTGAACCGCCGATCCTCTGGTTAGTGGATGGCCCGCTCTTCCACAGCAGCCCAATAATACAGCAACAGTGCTGAAAACAGCAACATTTACAACCTGTCTGAATATCTGGCCACCATCAGATTTTGTTTTTGTTGCGATATCATGTCACATAACAGCAATCAAGGTAAGTGCAGTGTCATCTTTTAACTGAGAAATTGGAAATGAGACAAATGAAACAAATTGGGAGGAACTTAAAATAGTTCCACATTTTTTATGGGCCATTAATTCTTGCTCGTGCTGTTAATCCAATCATGGTGATTGTTGGTTTTCCAGGAGCCCAAAATCGGCCCTGAATAGCCCTGAAGTTGTCCTTAAAAACAGAATCCAGCTCACCTTCCAAAAACACTGTACTTAACTTTGCAGATACTGTCTTCTCTGCCTGTTCTCATCGACACCTACCAAACCAAACACAGTGCCAATCTAAATAAATGACCCCAAACCCTGGAGAGAGCACACGTTTGTTGACCTTTTCTATCTCCAATTCCTCAGAGGTCTGTCAGGATCAACCAAACCGAAATTCTGTGAATTCTCAGCAGCTGCTTTTGAGCTGACTATGGGCATGCTCATAAATAAACATTTGAGGCTTGTTATATCATTTAGGCACAAGTTATCGCTGGTTATCACTCAGCAGGAGGAAACCACATTATAGAGGAGAAACTCCTCAGCTCTTGAGTAACCCAGCTTCACTTGGCCCACATAAAGAATATTTGTGTGTGTTTTTGACCACAGATCCAGCTACATTACTGGACAGAAAATAGCATTGTTTAACCAAAATGTTGCTTAACACAGTTGGATTTACGTGTGTATCTCATCTCACACAGCCCCACAGTGGAGTCAACGGATTGTTAGCAAGTACATCAACAACCCAAACTAATAAAAACAATAACAAAAACCAAGGCCAGATATGTGTTTACAGAGACGTCAGGAAGTCAGTTTGGTTAACTGATGAGGCTGCATTATGAAGGCCTGTGGGCAGGATGGAGGAGGCTGTGTCCAAAACTGTATCTAATTAAATACAGATTATACAATACTTTACTTTCAGTTGTGAACCTTAGCGTCTCAAGTGTTTTGGCCTTGTAATCAATGATGCAGGCCGAACTTGAGGGTACACTGAGGCTAAAGGTAAATCTGACTGGCTACTGGCTTGTATGTCAGTAATCTGAAAGCCATGTGGCATGCTCAGTAGATCAGACATCATTACCTCTATGCCTTTTTAAACTAGCGCATTCTAATTGTAGAACATGGAGAATATCCCTTGTATGTTCTACTGCACTAATTAATGCCTACTGCCAGTTGATGTTATCGGTTGTATCGATGTCGATGTTAGGGACATGTCTTCAGTTGTGTACCTTAGTGTCATCAGGTGTTTCAGCCTTTTAATCACAAGACACCCTCTTCTAAGGCAGACCAACAACAGGTTGATCAGACCTGGGTGCATGTCCCTAGCATCTTGGGGCCCAGTTGGGATCTGTCCTTCTGATCCAGAGCCATTGGCTGCAGTGTGTGATGCTTCTTTTATGGTCTGGCGCAGGGCTTGTCTGTGGATTCCCAGATCTCTGAGCAACCTGATGGTGGATGTTGCAAGGAAACCCCTGCAGCCAACCCTAACTATTTCTCTTCAGCCACGTTGCTCTGCCTCAAATGCCATGTCTGCATACTTCAGCCTTTTCCTCTCATTCGCTTCAACAACATTATCCTACCAGGGTACTGTCAATTCTATTAAATAGATGATGTGCAGTGTGTTGGACCAGAGTATCAGGTCAGGTCTTGGGGTGGTAGTTACAATATGTGATGGGACTGTAAGCCACTGGCCCACGTCCACCAACATCTCCCAGTTTCGGGCTTGCTCCAACTGACCACTCCTGGTCCCAGGAGGAGGCCCTCTCTGTCCCTGTTCCCCCTCTCGGACATATTTGTCCTTTGAACTGCTTTTGATGTTTGATGTTCTCTTCGTTTCTATTGTTGCTGCAAGGCATTTGAGTACCTGGTTGTGTCTCCATGTACATGAATACCTACCTTGGGAAAGATGTTACAACCAGTGAGGATGTGCCTGAGGGTAGCTGGAGTTGAGCATAGTGGGCAGGATAGATCCTCGTTCAGACGCTGCTGTCGATTTTTTGGGTGAGGGAAGGACATCATAGGTTGCTTTAAGCAGGAAGCTAATCCTACTTGCTTCCATTCCCCACAGGTCCTTTAAGCTGATCTTTCGTTTCTCCATGCTCTCCCTTTTTATCCACTGCCCTTGTCTGGCTTGAGTGACAGCCTTTGCACATCTTGCTGCCTCTTCCTGACGCTGAAAAAATATTAAATAAATACATTTCTTACTTGCTTTTCTTAAAAAAATTACATAAATTTCTGCATTTGTTTGTCATCAGGATTATGCAAAAACTAATGCACGGTTTTCCACAAAGGTTTGTGGTAAGATGGACCAAGAAAGAACCCATTTAATTTTGTTGCAGATCCAGAGAAAGGGGCGAATCCATAACACCACTTTCTTTAACATTTTTATATTTTCACCAATATACCAGGGGAAAAAGCATGGTTTTTGATTAAAAAAAGCTATGAGTAAGTGCTATTTGGTGCAACTTGGTTGACCTTAAGTGGGGTGTGCCATTCGAGTTATAATTATTTTGGTATCGTAAGGTTTTGCTTGGAGAAGAACGAGAGAATGTGTGTGCAAAGTGGTGCAGTCTATGGATTAAACTCAGTTTCTCAGCTCAGACATGTGGACAGTATTTCTTCTTCAAAACTACCACCAGAAAATGATAAAGCTGAGAATTTCAAATTTTGGCTTTAATGCAAGACATATCCTTACTTACTCATGGAATAAAAAAAATAGAATCACTAACTTGCTAATTAATGGAATATTGATTTTAAAATGGAACGTAATTGAGTTGGTGGCTTCTTATCCTATCATATAAAAAGGATTTAGTTATCTGAGGTTTATATGAGTAAGAAGAGATGATTACAAACTGCAAAGTGGGACAAAGTCTCCGATGAACATCCTGTGAGACAGTAAACAGTCTGAAAAGATATTAAAAACTAGTTAATGAGAAACAAAAGCTGAACAGGAAATAATTAGCACTGGGGTCAACAAAAACAGAGCAAACTAACACAAGTTCATTACTAAGTCTTTCTATTTTTTTGATTTAGTACAGGAGGTCCCCACCTCTGACCCTAGCCCTTCAGGGTAAAAAGCAGCCAAGACAATGGAAAGTCCCATCCAGAGTTAATAATATTATCAATCATTCATAAGTTACTCATTATCACTAACACCATATGAGCAGATAGAGCTTTCCTCTCTCAGAGGCGTTCCAACTTTGTTTAATGCCCAGGGTATAATGAAGGTCTAAACACTGCCATAGAAATAATGATAATAATAATCTCATGGTGAAGCTTCACATAGTAATTATACATACACTTACAAAACAATACAGTACAAATTCGCCGCTGCACTTTCCCTAGGCCACATGCCAAGTGTGTCAGCCATTAAGATGAATGGTCCACGAGATATGCGTTCCACATACAGGACAGACAGACAGACAGACAGACAGACAGACAGACAGACAGACAGATGTTTGTGGAATGAATCGGTAGATGCCTTTGAAAGTTTATGGCAAGAATTTTTTAGTCGCCTTGTTTCCTTGCTGTCATTACTGAAAATCATGAAAACTCAATATTAGTTGTTGCTTCAGCCATTTCCACAGGTATTACAATGAATATATCAAAGCGGCCCCACTGAGGCCTTATATGTTTGGGGCTCCGATTTTGGTGCTTTGCCCACTGATAAATCAGTTTCAGCTTGTTGGCCTTTTGTAGTGAGTGAGTTTGAGGTTGTGAGTTTGTCACTGATTTTTTAGTAAACAAGTCAGAATTATCTTGCAGAATCTCTGACTTGAAATTAATATTTCCCACGATCCTTGACACGTGCACTTGGAGGCCGTCTGGGAGAGCTGTACAGGTTATTCAGTCGATTCTAATCATGCTCACACACACACACACACACACACACACACACACACACACACACACACACACACACACACACTATACGTTTCTGTGGAGAATCAGCTGATGTGGGCCCCCTGTTTCTGTGTGTGTCCTTTAATGCCCGATCAGCCTCCCAAGGCAATTATTCTTGGAGAGAGTGTCTGTTTGCAGAACTCAAATCATGCTCTTTCCGTAATCCCTTCATTTCCCTCTCAACAACATGTGGCAAACAGCTTGTTGCCTTTGCCTCGCTGACAGGGAAACCAAATCAACACAGAGAGACACTGAGAGAGGGAAGACTATTATTGCTTTGACTTGCTTCATCTGTCTGGTTTTTAAGTTGTCCTGAATATATAGCCTTCACAAATTCCCTGTGGAACTATGTCAGGACATATCTAATACTAAAAATATTTGTCTGGTAATCTCAGTAAGTCCATTGTATTAGCTTCGCTACACTGGCTTCCAGTTAAATCTAGAATAGAATTTAAAATTATCCTCCTCACCTTCAAGGCCCTTAATAATATGGCACCATTATACCTCAAAGAGCTGATAGTACCTTATCAACCCACTAGAGGACTGCGCTCCCAGAATTCAGGCTTACTTGTCGTCCCTAAAGTCTCTAAAAGTAGAGTAGGAGCAGAGCTTTCAGCTATCAAGCTCCTCTCCTGTGGAATCATCTCCCACTTTCAGTTCGGGAGGCAGACACCATCTGTACGTTTTAAGAGTAGGCTTAAAACCTTCCTTTACGATAAAGCTTATAGTTAGAGCTGGTCCAGGCTTGTCTTAGACCTGCTCTTAGTTATGCTTCTATAGGTTTAGAATGTCGGGGGACACATGACACACAGAGCTTCTCTTTCCAGCTTCTCCTTCCTCTTCTCAATCCTTATCACATCAAAGAAATTAATATCTCATCAATACATGTTACTGACTTGACTTCTTCCCCGGAGTCCCTTTGCCTTATTGTCCGCAGATCCAGGGCCGCGTGGCTGATCATGACAATAATGGCGGATCCTGTATCGTGTTGGCATCTGATAGTGGTGGTGGACCACGATCGAGGTGGCAGCTGATGATGGATCCTGATGGACAATGACTGTGGACTATAATGGCATCCGATCTTGATGGTGGATCATGATCGTGGTGGCTGCTGACCATAGACTATGATTGCAGCAGGACTGCTTGATATATAGTATTTCTCCTCGGATCCTCGACCGTTACTGACAATAATCCATCAATTCATTGACCGCCAGTTATGCTTCAAAATGTTTATTCTTATCAATGCTGCTAAAACCCTTATCTTTCTGATGTTCTCCTTTACACTTGACATCTATTGCACTTCTGTCCGTCCTGGGAGAGGGATCCCTCACATGTGGCTCTCTGAGGTTTCTACGTTCTTTTTACCCTGTTAAAAGTTTTTTTTAGTAGTTTTTCCTTGCTCTTGTTGAGGGTTAAGGGCAGAGAATGTCACACCTTGTTAGTTTAAAAAGGCACAGAGGTAATGATGTCTGATCTACTGAGCGGGCTACATGGCTTTCATAGTACTGCCATACAAGCCAGTAGACAGTCAGATTTACCTTTGGCCTCAGTGTACCCTCAGGTTCGGCTTGTAACGCTATTGCAATTAAAAGCCTGGAACACCTGATGACACAAAGGTACACAAATGAAGATATGTCACTAACATCCACCGGAGTCTGCATGAACGGGACCAAAGGTGTTATTGATGTGTAAAGCCCTATGAGACAAATTGTGATTTGTGAATAGGGGCTATACAAATAAAATTTGATTGATTGATTGATATAGTATGTTGTTTCAGTGGTACAGAACATTTTCAGTGAAATAACTTCACTGCTGATATTTATATGTTTTAATGTTAATATGTTTAATATGTTTTAAATGTTTTGAGTGTAAACTTGAAATCTTAAGACCGCACTAATTGGAGGTGTCTCTTTGGATAAAAAGCGTCAGCTAAATGACATGTAATGTAATATAATGTAATTGTTGGTCACATTAAACCAAAATCCTGAATTTGTCTCCCGTGCTCACTTTAGTGGAAACTTTGCCTCAATTTCTTATAATTTCATCAAACTGATGGAATGTGACTACATAGTTTAAAACGTGTTTGAGTTCTGTGGCAGTGGATTCAGGAGGTCCCATCCAACGACGTGCTGCTGCTGTGTGCACTGAACCTCTGTATGCAGACATTTCACATAATGAACATTTGCTGTTTCCATTACAGCATTCCATTTCCAACGGTTTTAACATGCACATGTAAGTATAACAAAAATCTAATCAAATCAAATTGTTGATCGTGGATAATTTCTCTCCTATAAATGAAAATTGGTTGCTTTTGATAAAATGTATTGATGATGACTTGTATGACTTGTTTAACCTGCCTCCCCGCCCCCGAGATCAGCTGTTAAGCTCCGTCGCAGAGTGATGACGTAGAATCCCAGTGCCCGGCGCTGCTGTGGGTTGTGGTTGAAGTGAAGCAAACGAAAGGTGGGGATTTCCTCCGTGAGACAAACCGAGGGCCCGACACGGTGAAGCTGCGGGTGAGATAGAAAGTGGTGGAGGTGTGGACGCTGTGACTTGTAGGTGTTTTAAGAAGAAAACCGAGCCTGGTAGCAGCAGGACAGTGGCTCACCCCCCCTCCTCTTTTACTGAAGGCTTCGTTTTGTACAGTGTTCGTCTGTGTCGTCACCAGTTGAACAATAATATGAGCATGAATCCCTGGATCAGGGGACGTGAAAGCTGTCCAACAACATTTATAAGCACTGATTTACGATACAAAGGAGCCCTATGGTCACACGTGCTAGATTACTAACTGCTAGGTCTCATCAGATTGCATGATAACAAATAGAAACTGTATTGCTAACTTAATCCTGTGACAAAGTTGCAGACAGCTGAATATTAGTTGCATTTTTATGAAAAGAAAAGTTAAAGACAGTTGAATTAGTTGGATGTGTTGAAAAGCATTGCTTAGCTGAAAAACCTGCAAGCCAAAGTTGAGCCGAGGTTTTGAAAGTTGAAGTCTGTACCTAAAAGAGTTGAAATGCAGACTCAACAATCGGGGGAGAAAAGATGAATCCTGATTGAAGCAAGATTTCAGAATTAGATTCAATAAATTGCTTTAAAACCATCTCAGCTAATTGAATGTGGGAGCTGAGAGTGGATCATGTCGCTGAAACAGGATATGCGTACAAAGCTGAACGTAGAAATAAATGACTTAAAACCGCTCTAAATGAATGAGGTGGTTCACATAGAAAAGTGTGTGTGGCGGTAGCAATTGAGTTGAGGATCATAATATCAATGAGCTTTCCCCACAGGGATAATAACAATGTTTATTTAATCAGCCACTCAGCGACACCTGCTTGTATGTACATGCAAAATGAAGCAGACATGACCATTTCAAAATCATCGAGCTGGAGATGCCTGTAGTCAATCAAGTCTGTGGGGCTGCTTCCAGCTCCTCTGTTGTTAAAGTTTGTGGAAAAAAATCCATTGAGCACACAGCGTGAAAAAGCACAACGTTGTTTATAAATTAGCTTTAAATTGTGAGTAAACTTTAATTGTGAAGTATATGATGTGGGAGCTACAAGAGAAGTATAAGCATTTCTTAAATGACATCATTTGAAAGTACATTGTGAGGATTATCTAGTGCTGACATCATTGTGTGAATGACAGACGTCAAGCTGAATGTTTTGATGTTTGAATGGTTGAAATTGGTGGAACTACTGTATGGTAGGAGTGGTTGAAGACTGAAGAAAAACACATGGAAAACAATCATGTGAATGCTGAATCAGCTGAATCTGCTTTAGTCTGTTGAATATCCACCTAAGTTCACCCAGTTAAGCAAACGTTAAGCTATATGCTGCAACGCTTTTCCCCTTTTCTGCTGTCCTTTGAGGGTGAGATGCACACTCCTGCATGAGAAGAAAGTCACACCAAATTCCATTTAACGATTACGTTTATCCAAATACAGCTTCCATAATCACCAATGATTCTCTGAGGACAGAAAAACTGAGGTCATGGGTACAAGTCTTAGCAAAAGTAAATCAAAATTAAAAAGCAGAAACAATTAGTCAGTTAATCGTGGATGGACGGAACACAGATCAACTGAGTGATTATCATACCGGCAAGATGTCAGGCTCTGGTGACAGCTTTTCCATTGTGGGGATTATCTCCTTTACCCTGTTTTTTTTAAGGCTGCCTGCAACTAATAACTAGTTAGACTATCAATTATTCTGCAGCAGTGATCCAATTTAACATAGTTACATTACATACACTGAAATTGAGATCAGGACAGCCGAGTGGAAGAACTGACATCCCTGCTGAACACTGGAACCAGCCAATCCACCGTTTGGAAAAACTTCTTAATATAAACCATCCCCACTTTGTTGAAATTTAGAAATTTTCCCCCCAAAATACAGAAGACATGACCTCAGTGTCCTCACTAACTACATTTTTTTCCAAATGAGATTTTGGTCGTACTGCGCATATATTTACTTGTGAAGCAGGTGTGAAAAGGATGTTGTTAAAGATGAAGCTTCTGTTGTGCTCTGTAGAAACATGTGTCTGGCTGAGTTAGGAAGCATGCTGCTGTGGTCAGTCATTAGTATCCAGCTAACTGAGGTGCAAGTTTCTCTCCTTCACCCTGCTCAGCCTGTACTTACACCTAATGAGAGGTTGTGTATTAGTGCATTACAGTGCTTACAGCGCTGTGATAACACGGTCTGCGTGGAGCTGGACTAATCATTTACAAGAGCCCTGCTCATTTTGGTCTTTACACGACCAAATGGCACTAAGGAAAACCAATGTTTAACAATAACATAATTCTCCTTCTAACATGAGGTCTGCGCATTTTTCAGTGAAGTGAACAGATAATTAATGCCTCACTTTTTGGCTCGCTCAGGTTACACAGTAAATCACTGTAGCAACACCTCGCTGTGTGAGCAGACTTCCATGAATATCAAACTTCTAACAGCCAACACAACAGTTTGGATATTCTGTAACTTTCCAATAAAACAATGCTCACCAGCAGCCTTATCATCAGAAATAAGCTAAGCTGAGCAACATCGTCACAGTAACGTGATTGACACGAGGTCCGACACTCCTCAGGCTCTAATTGGTTGTTTAGAAATGGGAGCATTGAATTCTCCCTATAACATGTCATTGCTACAAGCATCAGCCATCTTATCTAGTCTCATCTACTACTTTCAGGACATCGTGACAGTTTTAGCAAATATGACAACATTTTATTTTTGTAAATGTTCAATACTAATAGTAATGTTTTCAGTGCTGTCTGATTATTTTTCAGCAGGATTATAATCTATAATATATAATAATGTGATTTGAAAACTGAACCAACTTGCACCAAACTTAGTAGAAGGATGAGATCTGGATCATTTACTGATAATTTGAATGTTAGTGCCTCCATGCAGGCAACTGTCATAGCCAAAGTCCTTGATTTCAGACAAAGGTAGTCAAAAAGCCTCTAATTTTGAGCAGATGAACAGTTTTAGCTGACATTTTAACATCAAACAAACATGCTCTCCTTCTTTATTTCAAATTTTGAAAAGGCAAAAATAAATAATAAATAAGAATTGAAAATTACATTAAGAATCAGTGACCAGATAATTAAATAGGTGACTCAAGTGTTTGATAGCAGTTGAGTTCACAGTTCTGAAACAGCAAACAGGCAGACCTTGTGTGTTTCCTCTTTTGGAGGCCTTTAGGTTTCTCATGGCCAAGCCTCATGGGGTCCCTGATGTTTGATCCACTCTCTGCGGACCCTCAATATGTCTTTTATTCTATCTATAATTTAATTCCTCTGCCCCCTGCTGAATGCTGCTGCATGGATAAATTCACAGCATATCAACTCATTGCTGTAAAACCAGACCCATAGTCAGGAGGTTGAGTCATTTAGCTGGAAGCTGGAAGCTGTGGTGAGGGGAGGTGAAGCGTCGGCTGAACAGCAGGCTGCAACAAATGCCAGGAAAATGATGTAACAGCAGCGGGAGTGATGACAGGTTTGCACCAGCTCTGTACACCTTCACCAATTAGGGCTGTCAGCTCACTCTGCCAGTCACAAGTTTGTGAACAACCTGTCTTTTAGTGTTTCACTGTTTTGGGTAACATCTGAAGCGACATGCTCATTACAAACATCCTCAGGAAAGAACAAACAAAATCAGGACGACTTTAATTTGATAAAAAAAGACACGGATCCGATTGAAAATGGCCCAGTGAAGAAGGACTTAGGGAATTTAGCATTATATTGTCCGACTTATTGTTCATGTTTCTATCAAACAGACCCGTAGTAACTCAGTATCCCCTGTTTACAGTTATCATTTCCAGTAAGACTCATCCAAAAAATGGAGTTTGCCACTGGAAATTTGAGGAACTTCTTGTTTATTTTGGCTTAAAGGAGACATATCATATGTCATACGTCATAATGTATTATGTGTATGTGGCCTATTGTGATTTTTTTGTGTGTTTTGTGTTTTGTTGAGGATAGGAGCTCCCTTTACCACAGACTTAGCATTTTTTATCTTTGCTGACCTTTGTCCTAGTTAAAAATACACACAAATTATGTGAATGAAGTGATGACAAGAACCGATGAGAAATTAGGTTTCACGTCATATTTTGCAGCAACGAATAACCCCAAAACATTCAATTTATAATGATATGAAATGGTGAATGCAAGAAAGCATCATATTTAAGTGGCTGAAAATCTGATAACTATAATAAATTAAGCGGTTTCTTTAACCTTGTCTGTTTTTTTTTGTTGTTTTTTTTGCAGAGATGCACACCTCAGTGCGTGAAATTGATGTCTCCTCTCAGCCTGACTCCACCTACTTCCTGCGGGTGGACTGGAGGGGGCAGAGCCTAGGTTCAGGCTTCCAGTTGGTGCTAACTGATGGACAGGGAGCATGGAGAGGAGAAGGTAAAGACCTAGCCAAGCATGACCTCACAGCACGTCTTCACACGTTTTACACGTCTGACATGACGGATTTTCACTCGCCTGATATATGGACAACCTCACCTGTTTGACCAAGCACACCTTTCTCACTTCACCTGTGCTCATTTTAGAGAGCACCATCGTTGACCTTCTCAGCTGCTCTGACAGTTACAGCCAGCCGTAGATTTATTAGTGTCCCCTACAACAGCCTGAACCCTCTCATGCCAAGATTCTTCAAGGAGCTGGAATCCAAGCTGGCTTCATGCAGATCCTACAGGATCATTACAGACATCCATTTTGTAACTCATGCCCAAGGATTATTACTGCGTGAGATCTGGGAATTTACAAGCAAAGACAAACACTTTTCTGCCACTGTCCTGAAGCAGCAGCACATTGAGTGTATAACATAGTTTACAAAAACATAAAGTGAATTATAAAATACATAAGAGCCAAAGCATAATGCAAGAGCTATGTCCCATAAGCATACAATTAAAACTAAGTGGTGGATTAAATTTCTTAATAAATGAATGCATAAGTCATTTTCTAAAAGAATCTTGCCATTGATCACAACCTAATATTCCAAATAAGTTAGAAGGTCTGAGAGTTTGTGTTCCAAACACCTCCTGTTATTCTCTTTTTCTTCGCTGAAGTAAGTTTTGATTGAGAGTTCCACATTGTGTATTCAGAGATTTCTCTCTCTGCGAACCACTATTTGTTATCTTGTGTGATTGCGCACTATAACCTGTTAGTTTTAACAGGTCTCTCCTTTGACCTTGGACATCAAAAAGGTGCTTTCACTCACATAACAGCGTCTGGAGGCATGTTTTCCTTTCAGCAGCCTTTTCTCTGAAGGCTCACGCTGTTAGTGTGAAAGAAATCCTAACAGCACCTCAGGATCCAGATGTTTCTGAGCAAGAACTGTTGAGATGCAGTCACTGCATTTGTGATGTAATATTTTCTTATCCATTGTTGACTTTAATTTGTTATCAATCAATCAATCAATCAAATTTTATTTGTATAGCCCATATTCACAAATCACAATTTGTCTCATAGGGCTTTAACAAGGTGTGACATCCTCTGCCCTTAACCCTCAACAAGAGTCAGGAAAAACTACTAAAAACCCTTTTAACAGGGTAAAAAGAACGTAGAAACCTCAGAGAGAGCCACATGTGAGGGATCCCTCTCCCAGGACGGACAGAAGTGCAATAGATGTCAAGTGTAAAGGAGAACATCAAGATAAAGGTTTTAGCAGCATTGATAAGGGTAAACATTTTGAAGTATAACTGAAGGTCAGTGAATTGGTGGATTAATGTCATTAATGGTCAAGTGTCTGAGGAGAAATACTATGTATCGAGCAGTCCTGCTGCAATCATAGTCCATGGTCAGCAGCCAGCAAGATCATGATCCACCATCAAGATCGGTTGCCACTATAGTCCACAGTCATTGTCCACTGCCGCCATTAGGATCCATCATCAGCTGCCACCTCGGTCGTGGTCCACCACCAGTATCTGATGCCAACACGATAAAGGATCTGCCTTTATTATCACGATCAGCCAGCACGATGCAGAATCCGCCATACTGGATCCACCATTACGACCTCTGATACGTGATCCACAGATCCTAATCCACGATGTGGCCGCAGCCGCGGCCCTGGATCTGCGGACGATAAGGCAAAGGGACTCCGGGGAAGAAGTCAAGTCAGTAACATGTATTGATGGGATATGAATTACTTTGATGTGATAACGATTGAGAAGAGGAAGGAGAAGCTGGAAAGAGAAGCTCCGTGTGTCATGTGTCCCCCGACCTTCTAGACCTATAGCAGTTATATAATCGATATTGTATACATATCATTTTATACAGCCTTACTTTTTATGTCATCACCTCAGCAAGACTCATGACAGTAGATATGTTTGTGCAACTGTCCATCCCAGTCTCCAGTAGGCAGCATCTCAGCAATAACCTAAAGAGATTTTTTTTTTAAAGGTTCAGTGTGTAAGATTTAGGTGAAAGGGATCTATTGGCAGATATTGAATATAAAATAATCCTAGTGATGTTTTCACTTGTGTGTTTCATCAAATTGTACGAATTGTTGTTTTCTTTACCCCACAATGGGCCATTTATATTTAAAAACTTAATATTTACATCAGGAGTGGGTCCTCTCTACGGACGCTGCCATGTTTTCTTACAGTAGCCCAGACTGGACAAACTAAATACCTTTTTGAGTTTTTATAACAACTGTAGCTACCACAGGTTCTCTTTCATTTTTGGAAGGGGAGGGTGAGGTGATGGGCATTCAGCTGCAACATGCAACTTTACCACTAGATGTCACTAAATTCTACACACTGAACCTTTAAATTTGACACAAATCTTTAATTGGACTCAAAGAATAACTAATCACTTAGTTAGTGGTCACCCGTCCCTCACCAGACATGATTTTGACCACAACAACAGGATTTAATGTCCAAATTATGTCAATTTATCAGAAAAGTGTTGAATAAGCTGGGATTGTGTTTTTTTCTTTCATTTCCAAAAGGTCAAAGGTCAACTTAACTGTAACATCATAATGTTCTGCAAAACACTCTTCTGGCCATTATTTAACACTATACATCAGGAACACAAGCAGAGACTGTGGCCATATTTCCTGACTCTGGACTGGCTGGTTGATTCTAGTTCTCTGTAGTTCTGTTGCTGCTGCATGACAAACACTCAGGGTTCTGTTTTAATGATCTAAGCTCATGGTCCAAAGCTCATGGCACAAGTGCAAACCAAACCATTTTTTTCTATTTAATGACAGGAAAAGGTTGCTGCACCAGGTTCCAAAATATTTTGTTTACACCAAACGTGACGTGACTAGCATAATGCGACCCAGACAAGGCTCCAGAGAAGACAAGGAATTGAGAATACGAGCTTTGTGTGTCTCTTGATTGTCTTGTGGACAGGGTGCTGGCTTCTCTGGCAAATCCACAAAATGCTCAATGCAGTAGTTGTAATTACTTCAGCTAGTATTCTTCCTCTTTTCCAGGGGAGAACAGGCAAGTATTTACAAGTTGTGTTACTCACTACTATACTTACTACTCACACGTGTAACGGCAGTAAACAAAAATGGTCCTGCGGCGCACATCGTGAATGTAATGTGACATTAAAATTTGCTTCACGTTTGATCTCTTAATTAATCCTGGGTGTGTTTTGGGCGGAACATGCTCACATCCCCTTTAAAAGCCAGGTACTCCTGCACCTCGGTGGATTGATATTATAATGTGGATATATATATATATATATATATATATTTATTTAAAATTTATTTTGCAATAATTATTGATATTGTTTTATTGCCCTACTTTAAAATAACTTTGAAATGAACACATTGAGACATCTCTGTACAGCCACTGAGCACGATAGGTGACTGCAGACTAGGTTTTCGCCATTCGCTTTCCGCTGCTTCAAGATAGCAATGCACCAGCAATGCGCCTGATCACACCTCATTTTAACATACTCATGGGTGCTCAGATGCACGTTGCTGCAGTTGCATTTTAATAATGTATGTGCTGGATGGAAAGAAGACAGCTGTGAGTGTATGTCTGAAACTAGTAAAGACACTTGTGTTGCACTTGGCGCCGCATTACCTGGTGTTAGAAAGAACTCTTGGTGGTGTTACAGCTGTTTGATTGCATATGCTTACACACTGCCCGTATTTATATATTTTCCTGTTTTCAGTATATACATTTTTCTGTGAATGTTGAGCAGGTAATTCAGGGTTACCCTTGTTGTGTTTGTGTTCTGTGTGCAGTGAGGGACGCAGCGCTGTGTGAGGAGGCGAAGGAGCTGGAGATGCAGAAGGAGAGGTACATCCAGGACCTCCAGCAAGCACTGACTGGGACAGAGAGCTCCATCACCTACAGCTTCACCCTGACGCCGTCTCCACCAAACCACAGCTCCACGGTTACACTGGCATATGAGAAGGTGCAGAAAGACATCTCAGTAAGTGCCACAAAAACACAACTCTGACACAGAAAAGTCATTAGTCTTTTTATTGTATCTCAGCACAGATAACTGCAGGAGTTGATATACGGGCACATTTCACTCTGGCTTCATGGTCAGACATGTTTGTGTGAGTGTGTTTATTTAAATTTCTCTCTGCCCCCACTGATGAGTCACCAGGTTCACTTAAAGAATGTAGTAGTAAACGTAGTAAAACATCAGTAAAATGTGGAGGTGATTGTTGACATTAGAGTCATGTTAAGAGCTGGCACTGTTAATGTTTCACATGACGTCAGTACTGCGTTTACTGTAGATAATGGTGCACCCTCATTTACCATGGCTGTTTAAAACCTCCAGAGAAAAGTGCACCAATGCTTGTTTTATTTTCCTGACTGAACTGAGGAAGAGATGAATGGTGTTAAAGTTGAGTCTGCTCTCACCTTCAGCTGGTCATGTTTTTCTAGAATCTTGAGTAGAGTCGTGGCTTCATATGATGGTTACAGTGGTACCTCACCACAGACGTGCAGTCAGTTAACCTATCTAAACGAATAATGACTACAAAGAATCATGTGTGATGAGAGACATTCCGATCATAGTAAGTTTCTGGGCACAGTCTTTTAAATAGCTTGGGTTGTTGAAAATATGATTTTCATTTGGTTCATAAATAATCTTCATTTCAGCAGGTCAAAAATATATTTAACTTTCATAGTGAACCCTGTGGCAAACTGTTTGCACATCAGCACATTTAGTCTGATTTATCATGTAACAAATAATCCATTTAAATGCACCATCGACTTTACATGTTCAAAATGACTTTTTAAAAAGTCATCAGAGGATTTGGGGACACGTGGTTGAGTCTTTTTTACATTGGTTTGTTTTTGTTTCTGATCAAATAAATTGAAAATGAAAAATCCTATTTTTGACTATCATCTGATTTGATCTGTGAAAAAGAATGTTAATAGGAGATGTTAACTTCTAGCAAACTCCAGACGTAGGAGTTAAAAGTGTAACCTGGGTGTTGACTGAAAGGACTTTACCAATCTGATGGCCTTTGGCAATGTACTGAGTTATCCCTGTTCAGGGGTCAGTTGTGTGGACACATTCATTCATTATGTTGACACAAACCTTTGTTGCCATGGTAGTTATGACAGAATGGAATTGTACATACGTCTTTTGAGGTAAAAGGGAAATGAACTGATCCCATTTTTTACAAATTTTTGTTTTTACAGAAGTGTACTGTTATGTGTCATCAGAGGGTTTCGCTTGCTCACCATAAAATTCATAAGTCATAAAGTTATGAGTCATAATGAAAGGCTTCGGTCTAATTCCTGGTCATTTCCCTGTAATCGCAGCCCCTGTCCACCGCTGCAAAACACCAGCAGAGACTCACACATGTACAGGTGTTACATGAGGTGGTTAGCATACCAAACGTGTGTGTTTGGGCTCATGCAGTTTGTCAGCGTGCGCTCTGTGTGATGTGTATGTTTCTCTGTGATGACTGAGACATGTGGTATCAATGTTTCATAAGTGATTCCTGTTATTGGATCAATTGACATCAATAGATTTAAAGTGCAAGGTTTATTCACTCAACTGATCCAGTTTGTGTAGTAAAATCAGACTTTTTATCCACCATTGGCGATTCACAGCTGTTATAGTTTTCGCTGTATAACATTTAATGTGTCCGAATCTGTTTATTTATATCTGTTTAAATCTGTTTATATCTGGTATATACAATTTGTGCCCAATGTTTTGAAAACAACTATGTGTGGAAAACAAAGGTAAAAGCGGGTGGTTGACTAACCAGAAGGTTGGTGGGCAAGACACTGAACCCCAACCCCCGTGTGTGAGTGGCAAAACTGTACTATAAAGTTCTTTGAGTGGTCATCAAGACTAGGAAAGCTCAATTTAAAAACAAACCATTGACCATAAAAATGTCTTTATCTTTTACTTATATTCCAGGGATCTTAACAGGGTGATTACTTGAGCCCAGTCCTCCTGTCCTCTGAAGTTTTGACTCCTGTGTTCATAAGCGTGCAGGCGTATTAATGTCTTTAACATTCACCAGCTCTATGTTAATGTTGCAGTAAATTTAGAATAGGTGGAGTTGCCCTCTGAGGTTTCTCCCTAAATAAAAGTGTCCAGTAGTTAATTAATGTAGACCTGTGAGTAAGAAGCAGCTTTTGAAACAAACGTGTCTCTATGACAACATGAGAAACTTTTTCCAGCACTGTCCAGCCAACATGCTGGTGTCTCAGACCAGTCCACAACATCCTGTTTGACCAGATGCTTTACAGCCCAGATGCCTTAAGAGCCTGCAAGTACCTGAATGTGTTCGGTGAAACTCTAACCATTAAAAGCTTAATACTGACCAAGAGTAGGATGAGGCAACACCTGGAAGTGTTTGCCAGAAGAGCTCAGAAGAGGTATTTCCATTTCGAGCACTATTTTAGCTGGCTGTGTAGTCTGAGGTTATTTATTTAACATTTCTAAGAGGTGGTGAAGTAATGGCTGGCAAATATTAGACACTTGTAAATAACCCAAAATGACTAGGAAAGGCAGAGGGTGGGAAGGAGAGATTAGAAATAAAACAAAAAAGAGAAGACATACATCTGATTTATTGACTTAAATAGAAAATTAATTGTAATGACACGGTTATTGTTATGAAATTGTATAATTAGGGAAAAGTGATACAATGGAAAATTAACAACAGCAGTGAGTCATTGATTAAATAATCCACCGCACTGACTGTTTGTCTCTCTTACCCAGTCTGTACAGACACACAGCTGTGCCTCTCACCTCTGTAAAGGTCACTTATTTAGGGAGGTGATGGTTGCAGAGGTCAGGGGTGATTGGCACTGTTCTGCCTGTTATCTGTGCGCAAACGTGATTAGGGGAAAACTTTGTCCCCCAGGGGACAGTCGTCTTATACTGCATGTCTGTGAGCAGGCCAAAAACTTAAACTAACATAGGAAGAAAACAAATATTGTAGCATGTGGAAGATTAATGTTCTCTAAAGCTGTGCTAATCTGTGTGTTTATGTTTTTATACATCAAGTATGGATCAGATGAATGTAATAGAAGTAACCCCTGGGGATGAATCACAAAGATGCGTCACCTGACAATCTGCATTGTTTTGATTTGCTCTGCTCACATTAGCCTTCTTTTCAGCAGCAGACAGCTGTTCTCATGTAGAAAAGCTCAGATAAAGCTGCTGTCCACTGGTGCAACTGGTGATTATAGAGCTAGATGTGTCCCTCAAAAGATGGTGGAGACCAAACACAGCTAAAAAAGAGCTACTATTGCTCTGTGTAAATCAGCAAGTTCACATCAACAACTTTGTAATGTGAAAAAGTGTTGTTTTGAGATGGTAAGTGGCAAAACAAACCTAAATTAAGTTAGCTCTAATGAAAAATTGGATATTAATCAATGCTGCCTTTGCTGAATGACATAAACCATTTTAAAGACGACAATATTTCAGAATACAATCTGTTTCATAATATAGTTTTTATTTATGCTTTTTGGGAAATCATTCTGTCTTCCATCTCTTGCTGGTTTGTTCGTTTGTCCTTAAAAAGGTTAATGGATTTCATAACAAACACTGATGTCTAATACAGTGTGTGTTGCTTCAGTCATCGCAGGTTGGCTTAGCTTGTCAAAAAGATCAGCACAACCTGGAAAACTCAGAACATAATTCTTCCAAATAGAAAGAAGACAATGAAAAACAACTGGAGTTTTTGGTTAGCATCATCAATAAGATCTGTTTAACATTGATAAGAATGTTACACTGGCAGGGTTTTGGGTTTGACTCTCCTCTGTCCCTTCATATACAGAAACTGCATTTGCCATTTAGTGGCAACAGTGAAAACACTGGAATTAATATGCCGTGTCCATTGTGCCAGAGTTTTATGATCTTTCTTTCACTTTTGTTCTCTTGCTACAGTTCAGGCTGGGTTCTGTTTTGTTGAAGTCTGTCGCAGAGCCAGCGGAGGCTGTGAGGGAGTTACTGATTCACAGTCTGCAGAAGGGAAATACACTGGACCACCAGAACCAGGATCTAGAGGAGGAGAACCGGAAACTAAGACAAGAACAGCAACGCATCACTGCAGAGTAAACACACATGACACACAGAAACCAGTGTCTCCACTACTCGGAATCAGAAACAGACGGGTTCTACCGAAGAGTTCACTGAAAGTTGAGGGAATATCTGGGATATACAGTACAGTAGTTTTCAAAACATATTTATGACGTTAAATGGTGGTTTACAGCTGGTATATCACTTCAAATAACACTGCAGTGGAAACTAAATAGCTTTACTCCAGGATTTGTACTTAACTTGAGTTTTGCCATCTTCATGCCAGTTTAAACTTCAACTCCAGGACATGTCAGAAAATCTTGTACATTTTACCTAATTTCATGTGTCTGTTAGTTACACTTACTTTGCAAATTATGGTTTTGATTGATTTTGACTGATTGTGCTTGAGTACTAGTGTACTAGTCTACATGTTCCAGAACTATTAGACCTACAGGTCTACAATGTCATTTTTATGATATGTCAAATTGTATTGTTTGCGTGCTGGACGTTGTGTGCAGAGCTTTTTATAAACAGTCTATGGTGCAGAGTGAAGTTAAACAATTTTGCATTCATTCTAACTGGTTTTTCAGTTTTTTTATAGTCAAAATCTTCAAAATAAGATTACACGTACAAAGAATCAATTACAAATACCTTAATATATCACCATCCAATATTGATCCAAACAAATATATGCAACAGTTGTTCTCACTGATGTATTCGGGAGCTCTGTGATGCTGAAGAATTCATTCAAACCTTTATTATACAGTGAAAGGCCACTGAGAGCAAGCTCTCTTTTTCAATACAAATATACAGTATAAGAAACAACATCCACCAATGTAAAAAGATAGATTGATAAGCAATACAACAATATAAATTATAAGAAACGATAAAAGTGATAAAACAAATAATGTTGGGTATATTAATCAAAAAAAGACAAACGCACATTTATTTGTATAGCACATTATCATACAGGGTGGTCATTTAATGCACTTTTAAGAAATAAAAGAAGCATAAACGTGCAGATTAGAAGCGTAAAAACATTTTTAAAAAAGTATAGAATCAATGTAAAGCACAAATTTTTAATTAAGTTAAAGTTAAGGCTCAATTATACAACACATTCATGATTATAGTAAATCAGAGTCCGATGTTTTGATGTTCATATGCAGTGCAGCATACCTTCTTTAATTCTTGGCTTTATTTAAAATCAGCCCCTTGACTCCTTCATCCATCACGGTCAGCTGTAGTGGTGTTATATTTCTCTGTGTGTTGGTTTCATAGGAGGTTTATGGATAAAGTTACGAAGAAAAGTTGTGACTTCCACATTTTAAGACTTTTATGTATTTTTTTCTGTGTTTCTTTATTTCTAAGCATGAAGCGATACGTTGGTGGTAAAGAAGCCCTGGAGACAGAGCTCTACTCTCGATTTGTCCTCGTCTTGAATGAGAAGAAGGCAAAGATCCGCAGTCTGCAGGAAACTGTCTCACAACTGCAGGAATCCAGGTTTACCGCTTATAATTGGATGTTGTCCATGTGTATCTCCTTCAAACTCAGCTTTTGCATTGGAGAAGGTGAAAGATTCCATGTTTAAACTTAGACTTTTATCTGTTTCAGATGAATCACCTTCAGATTTTCAGAAATGAACTCACATACATTTACTTTAGAGTAATGAATATTAAAAAAAAATTGTCCACGGAGTCATTTCCTGTGTGGTTTAAAATCATGTGACATATAATTCAGTGTTTTATTCCGTTTTTGAAAGTTTGGTGGATATTTCTAAACTGTTGTGTTCCACATTGTAGAACAGAAAGAATAATTTTCTGTCTCTGGTTTCTGTTGTGGAAGTTCTGAGGGAGAGAAAAATAAGGATTCAGTAAAATCCCACCAAACAGCAGCAGAGGAGGATGAATATGGAGGGAGCACTGACGAGGAGCCAGAGGACGTGAAGTGCACGGCAGCCTCCACTTTACAATCCCGGGGTAAGATCTCTGCCAGTGAAGCCCCCTACTCTTCTGCTTCTGGGTTTTACCTCAAACTTTGCATTGTCCCACCTCCATTAACCCGTGCTCCGGTGAATCATGAAAAAAAGACTGCAAATAGGCTCCTGACTGACACAAAGAATTTCTGTTACAGCTTCTTTTAGTGATTTTTCTTTACCTTGATGAACTTGATTTAACCATGATTTTTCAACCTAATGTAAACTCAACATAATACCAATTCAGAGACAAAAATGTGTTTTGAAAGACAAACTCTGAGGGGCTGCAAGACAAGCAGATGCTGCTTAGCTTGTTTTTCTGATAACTTAAGTTAAAAACCACCAAAATCTAAGAAGTGAATCATTCACATTTGACTTAAAACTGGTTTAAAAAATCTATTTGGACTCTTCTGTCAGGCAAACAACAGATCCACTAAGGGGGATATGATGCCACTGATAGGCGACCAAATGAAACACATGGTTACCCTGATTAAAACTCGAGATTTCCCTAGATGTGAAAATTACTGGAAATATTTGGGATAAAGAAAGTTTTCAACATATACAATATAGGACTTGTTGTTTGTACACATTTTAAATGTACATATTATTTCTAAAAAAGATGAGAAAAGATAAAACTTTGTTTATACCACACTGGAAAAACTCACTAAGATATACTTTAAAAATGACGATGTGAACCAATATTAACTGTAACCAAAATGAACAAAATATCCAATATATCATGCATAATTATTGATAGAACCTCAAATCTGAAGTACCACATGTTGTAGTACAGAGGTTAGTGAAACAAAAACAAGGCTACACTGCTTTCAGTTTTATTTTTGTGTAACTGAGCCTAGTGTTTATTGATGTGTCTCGGTAGGTAGGGAGGGAAAGTTGGTTGGACGGAAAGAAAGAATTTCATCTCAATAACAGCAGCTTATGTCTGATCACCCCTCCTCCTGCTAATGTTAGCAGTTGTTGAATGAGTAAAGTCAAAATTCTCCATATTACCTCACAGTTTTTATTCCTGTCAAGATTCCTTTAGAGCAGGGACTTTTCCAGGAAGCGTAGTTCCAGGCCAAACTCTTGACTCTATTATTATTATGTCCAGACATTTCTCTTAGTCAACATGATGGCAGTTGACAGAATGAGTTTTCATACGGGAACATTCACGAAGCATCTACTGAGAGTACTTCATTTTGTCGTTTGAGAGGATTAGTTAACATTAAATCACACAGGGCAGAAAATGGCTGTTGCAGGTGTTCTGACTGTGCTTTAAAGTCACTGAGAGCAGAGAAGAGCAGTAACATAACTTACTTCAAAACACAACAATATTAGTGCTAGTTGTGAAAAAAGCTAAATATAACTTTTCACTTTTGTGAAATATGAGAATGATATTTTTTTGGAGCCGTTGCCATGAGAACTGAGTGTGTTTGCACCATTTCTGTGTTTTTCATGCCCAGAAACTAAGCATGACATCACTGAGAAGGAATTGTGTAATGCAGAGCAGCGAGCCTGCGAAATGACATCCCAGAACACCTTTGAAAACAAGCAGCTTCCGAGGCTGACGTTACACTTCATCAACCTTTACACTTCTGCTCCAATGTGGCCCGGGTGGGATTAAAGTGTCGTCAGCAGGAGGATGGATGTTATGGGTGTAGGTGTGTGTTTAAGATGGATGTGAACAGAACATTAGTTACCCATCATGCAACTGAGACAGATTTTGCCCTTCTCTCAGCAGATTTTTCCACTTTCTCACATGTGTGAATTGTCCACAACCAAGTCGGGTTTCTTTGATGAATTAATGTTATTTTTTTTTTTTTTTGTGGTGACGCACGCCCGAATGTTTCCTGGGACTTCCCCTGCTTCTCTCTGGGATTTGTATTGTTTCTGTTGCTAAGACAATAAGTCAGGTTGCTGCATGTTTCCAGTTATTGCCAACAGGTTTAGGGAGAAGAGGGTAGGGAAGAGGATTAGGGGGCAGGAGTAAATCTGGGGTTATGGTTTGTGTTTTGTCCTGTGTGGTAGAGTATGCATAGATGCTACTGCTATGAAAGCCGTGCGTGTGTGTGTGTCCCGCCCAATTATAAAAAAGGTGATTTCTACATCTTCGAGTTCCCTTGGGCACTAACTACCATGAGGTAAATATTTGGGGCTATTATTGAAATACCACAGTAACACAGTAGAGCCCCTTTGTAGCGCAGAGTTTTGGATACGTGGATATGTTATTTAGTGTAGCTTCGTTTATCATTAGTGTTTTTATGTTGTGAAAAAATGCTGTTAAATGCAAGGTGCTCACGGGTTGGCAGCAAAAGGTGTACACATCATCGCTCGTGTGACCCAGTTTTTTCAGTGCCTGAAATCAAGATTGATTGTCAGGCTCATATACCGCATGGCAAACCAAGACCCTCATGCTTCAAGTTATGCAACTCCAATCCCACAGTATGAGGATAGAACATGTAAGGAGGCAGCACCAAGAGTTAACCAGATTTTCAGAAGCCATTTCACAGGGGTCTCGTGGAAGATGGAGATCGACTCAGCATTTAATAGTCTGAATAGTTTATTGATGCATACGATTTTTAATAGAAATCCTACCTCTCTAATGGAGGTGTAGAGGCTGAAAAATAACCTTATTGCCTGTACAAAATTCCATGGCAATCAATCCAATAGTTGTTGAAATATGTCCGGACCAAGCAACAGACATCATTGTCATGCATGGATTAAACAGACTAAAAGGGGCTTATGAACAGACACAATTAACAAAGCAGTTATTGACTATTACATTTATTTTTGTCTTGAATTCTGCCTGAGATATCTGATGAGTCAAATTGAATTAATTTTGCAGATTATTTGAAGTTTCCCATCTGTGTCCATAAGTCAGGGACAGGATATGATATACTAATGATCTCAGATATTGATTCACAGATCAATTAAATAATATTGACCATCTGTCTCTCCTTTAGGCCACTGTTTTATGTCTGGTTCATGCTCTCCACAGACTCCTCTACACCAAGCCCACTGGATGGCAGCCTAAAGGACATCACAGACGTGGCCCCCTGTCGCAAACGGCGGTTTCGTCACCTCAAGGCCTCGGACCCGGCACTTAAAAGACCAAACCAACAGACTTCCCATCGAAAGAGGTAGGAGTCTGTCTGCTTAGCATTTCTACCAGCTTGTCATTTGCATGTGTCTTGCTGATTGTCCGTGTTGCTATAGTTTTGTTTAGACACTGTGTGAAAAGTAATTCCTCCTCCATAATATTCCCCTGCTTTATGGTGTCAGTTAATGCCTTTTCTGGAGCAGTTTACTGGCCTGGTAGCACATAAACCATTCATAGAAATCTCCTTAAATGTGTTCATGTAGTCAGGGTGTGACATCTCCAACCTTAAATAGCACACACCAATGCACAATCTATTTAAACACACTTTATTGTTACAAGTTAAAACAACCTCCCTCTTTTACTATAGAGAAACAAATACTTAGTGTTATATGGTGTCTTTCTTATTTTCTTTGTGAATTCCATCCCTTTGTCTCATCTTTCCTTTCCTTTCCTTTCCCTTCCTTTGCCCACAGAACCCCCCTCCTCTTCTTCTTTTCCTCCCCCCTTAACCACACTTGTCTTGAATGGGGAAAATCAAACATCATAAAAGTTCCATGTCAGGGATCTTCTTTATGTCGGGCAATTACACCCAATCTACAGCAGCTCTCTAAGATTTTAACCTTTGGACCTGAACATTCACATGGTTGGAGGATGCCCCCCCCCCCCCATTAAATTGCTGTTGAGCTGTATGTGAAGTATACACAAGGCTAAAGTGGCAGTAGAGCTAATCTCATTGGTATGGTAGCAGTCAGTTGAAACCAGGGATTGACCACAACACAATCAGTGACGTAAATATGTGAAGGGATGTCGAGAGCTATGTAGCAAAGTGTGTGTTTCACAGGGAACACGTGTACATAAACACCCCACTCTGATTGTTTTTCATTAATTTATGGTATCGTGTATGAAAGGAAAAATAGCACAGTGCAAGGTCAGAATTTGTATTTGACCACTGTGATGATGCAGTTGGGGTATCAATGTAGAAGGCTCCAATAAAACAAACCTGTGTCAACATTTGGTGGCGCTAGAGGCTTGGTCAAGTAAGGCATGCTAACTCACAGGGCTAATTTGCAAGCTAACTACTAATACCAATGACTGTATATAAAGATAGACAACAGGTCTCCTCTTTCTCGCACTGCACAAAAATGAGGCCAAAATAACTCTGATACAGGCGCTGGTCATTTGGACCCAGAGTCTGTACAATAGTGATCATGGAGTGGAGCTGTGGTATCATAGTCCTGTCTATTTACCCATCCTACCAATCTATAGATTTGTTCCTAGCATTGTCAATAATTAATTATACGTTTTCACATATTATTCAAAAGTCATATTGATGATACCCTACTTTACTTTGGTTTCCAAGATTCCTGTTGTAAAGTACAAATCATAAAAGTTGGAAGTGAAAGATTTTACAAAAATGCCAGCCATACAACATTCAATGCCAACAAGGCAAATTAAAATCAGAGATAATGATTCAAAAATAAATGGTTGTATTAAAAGTGATGCAATGTTTTTTTTTTTTACTACGTCACTTTTTTTCACCTTATTTCATATTCTCAACGCACTAATAGAAGTAACAGTGGTCGTTAGTTGTGGGGCGAACTGTAGCTCTGATGAGGTCGGAGTCAGTTTTCGTGTCTCAGACTAAACATGTCCCTCCACACTGAGCTACATAAAGTATGTGACATGTTTTGCCATAGATGACTGCAGAGCTGAGCGGGAGTCAAGAAGTACCTTTATTACATCACTGAACTGAAGAGAAGTGTAGTTTGGTTTGACCATCAGTTTAACCTTTTTCCAGCAGCAAAGCAGTTGCAGCAGCAGTTTCCACTCGTGTCCCCTTCTGTTACGGCCAAGAGAAAGTCCAGCTGTACACCTTTAGGGCGTTTACTGCATTCCTCTTAGAGGTAATATCAAATTCTGCTCTCACGGTTTATTGGCGATAAAAGACCAGTGTTGTCCTGCAGGTTTATGATTTATGCTGCTGGGCTTCAACCACTTCAAGATTATGTCTTCTCTATCAGACTGTCTGTTTTATCTCTTTAACCACCCAAACACATGCTGCCGTGGCTTTAGGCGGGCCAGCTGGTGATGAGACGATCGCTAGAGTCAGCCTCAGGAGGGAAGACTTCTTTTCCATCCTGCATTTTTATGTGAATGCACAGCTTCACTAATGAGTTTGTGGAAAACATCAGGAAGCTGCATCAGAACACACGTCATATGTTCATAGTATGGTCTTTGTTGTTAAAACTCTTACAAAGAGCATGGAAAATTATAGGGTACAACAAAACATATTTTCTCACTTAGTCCTAGGTGTCTCTCAATGCATATAGTTGTGGTTTTATTTGTCAGTGGACTGGGACATCCAGTCTCCAGTACACGGGAACTGCTTTCTGCTTAAGAGGTCTCTTTGACCTTTGTTGACAATAGCTACATATTTTCAGTATTTTAAGTATCGAGAAGTTTGACAGAAAAAGGTTTTATGCCAACTTGAGGTACTACTCTACTCTCTTATAACAGCAGTCGGGTTGTCAATGTAGAAGGATCCAGCAACACAAATCTGCTTGGTGGTGCTAGCAGCTTGGTGATGCTTGGTGATGCCTTTTTAGCAACATTTGAAAAGTTTGCTTCAAATATGCTTGAGCATTGGAACAACAGGCTTTAACAGCACTGCAAATTAACTTCATCCACCTTTGACGTGTTGGGTTTGAGAGATCGATCTCTGATGTCTCGTTGAGCGTAACATATATTTACCCTGAACGCTGTTTTTTTGTGTTTATGTACAAAATAACTCAACAACACATAAACGGATTCTGACCAAACTCAATCAAAGGTATAGATTAAGGTCAACTACAATATCTTTATCTCCGCAGATACCATCTAAAGCCTATATTGTCACAAAGAAGTACGAAAATTATCCATCAATCAAATCTTACATCTTCAGCCCATATTCCCAAACCACAATTTGCCTCATAGGGCTTAACAAGGTGTGACATCCTCTGCTCTTAACCCTAGACTGGAGCGAGGAAGCACCCCCAAAATAAAACCTTTTAAAGAGAAAACAATATGGAGAAACCTCAGAGTAGGCTGTGAGGGATCCCTGTCTCAAGATGGACAGAAGTGTTGTGTGTAAGTTGTAAGTAATTAATTTGAGTAGGCATATTGTATGGGTAAAGCAATCTAGTTGCAATCATAATCCACAATCAGCTGCCACAACAATCCACGATGTGGCAGCATGAGCATTCAACAATAAAGCACAAGGACACCGGGGAATAAGTCAAGCCAGTAACATGTATTGATGGGACATTAAACAGGAGGATCATTCTGTTATTTTGTAGCTGGTTGCTGTTGACATACACCTATGTGATATTCGGTTTGGTGATCCTGAAGAGGAATTTCTTTGAGTTTGTGTTTACAGAAAGAACTGAAAACGGACCCCTGAATTGAGCAAATTACTCTTTAGGGGAGAACTTTGGAGCATATTCACTGAAGGGTAAATGTGTTTTTTTTTTAGTTTGGTTCACCAAATCTTTTCATTTCTTAGACATTGTTAAATGCTGTTATACTCTTGTCTTAACACAGTGCAGCAGGGGGGTCGGGGGTCTTGGACTTGAAGTGGGGAGCCAAAGTCAGCCACTGATCTCAAAGGACAACTTTCTTCTTTTCTCCTCTCTGTTGTTTCTAGAGTTGCTGCTGAGTCAGACTATCACACAGTTCTGAAGAACTGCTGCCGCACAGCCAAAACCTAGCAATACTACTGCTCTTGTGCCCATGTGTCCCATTCGCCAGGTTTTCATTTGGGACATGGCCATTTAGAAATTCTTCCAAAGCAATGTCTCAATCGGACATTGACTCTGTAGTTGTCCAATAGAGGGTGAATATATCGTGTCTAAGCTCCTCTTAGCACCAATGGCTGTGCCACATGCAGATGGCTGTAAATGGTGCCATCCATCCCCGACTGCTGTCACTAGTTGGTAGTGTTGCCCATTACAGGCTCATTACCAACTCTGACTGCTACAACAAGAAGCAGCAGTGAGCCTATGAGCAGCTGTGGTTGGATGTTTGATGGCTGCAGAAGCTGCCCACCCCCTACCCCCCTGAGCTGGCAAACACTCGCTGTAAAAGAGAGGCCTTTGTCTGAGATGGCTAACTTGGGGGGCTAGAGTTGTTGGCAGCCCTACACCCAACTATTGTTTTTGGCCATTTCCATTACTCCTCAACTCATTCGGCTTCCTGTGATACCTCCATATTTCTCTGCATATAGGTCATCCACAGAGGAGACAGAGAGGAGGAAGAGAAGCAAGAGCAGAAAATTAAGGGAGTGAAAGAGCCTGCAGAGAGTTAAATGAAGTCCATATGAACAGAAGACAAGGATGACTAATTACAGGGATTGCGCAACATCTTGGGAGATAAACTGCCTTACTTCTCCCTCAGAGCCGACACATGTTGTGTAGCCGCTTAACAAAGACACATAAATCCAGCTGTAACTCAAAAGAACAAACATCTTCTCTGCAGATTTTTGAAATCAATAAACATGGTACAACATGTTCATTACTGAGCTTTAGAGATGACGATAGCTGTGTTTTCAAACTTTGGACCGAGCCAGACTGTTTCCCTCTGCTGCTTTTTAAGCTAAGCTAAGCATGTCCTGACTCCTGCTCTGTAGTGAATACACAGACATGAGACTGAATATCCATCTTTTCATCTCACTCTTTATCAGAAAAGAATTCTATTTCTCAAAATGTTGAACTATTCACTCATTAACAAAACAAGCATCATTGTGGTCCTCTGGGTTTGACACATCACTAAAAACTAGACAAGTTTTAAGTTTTTATTGTTCAACAGCTGGCTGTTCTGATGCTCATGTTCATTTTTTTTGACATATTGTAGTTATCTGTTAATGTGTCCGTCGGATCTTCAGAAGTGTCAGTGTACTAAGGTGTAAGGTTTGCCTTTGCCATGAAAAAAAAACTTGCAGTGAGACACTCTCTCTCCTTCTCACAGGGACCAGCTCTGTGAACTATCAAACATCGCTCCTAGCCATCACAGATAATCACTGCAAGACACGGGACTGGTAGGGTTTTAAGTATGTGTTTGCATTTTGCTTTACACTAGGATCAGCACCGTTTTTATAGGTTGTTGTGAGCTCTGGAACTCTGTATAACATGTGAATATAGTTTATGAACAGTTTTACTCTCGGCACTGGACCCTCCTAAAAGGATCAATACAAAGATATAGGAAAAAAAACGTACACACACGTATATCCTGTTCTAATTATGTTTATTTTGTGTGATGTATCTCAATATATATATATATATATATATATATATATATATATATATATATATATATATATATATAAACAAAGTGGGGATCGAACATCATGCTTTGGTCAAACTGCTCACAACTTATTTGCAACCTGCACCTTCAATGATAGACATAAAGTAAGATTAATGAAATATAATTTTTTCCTTGAACATCAGTTTTGTATCATTTGGATATTTTTCTAAGTGAATTACTTCTATCTTTACTTAGCATCCTAAGACCCTTGACTAGTTCAGAGTCCATAAATGGATAAATTAGGTGAAATTGATTTTTAAAAGTATTGGAACATTTGTAATGTGGCTGTGGAAAAGCTAGTACATATTGTAGATTTACTTTGTCACACATTTCAAATGCAGAAGCTTTCTAGCTAACGGCTTGCCAATAACACACGTGATAATATTGCAGTATCAAAAAAATCTTGTTAGAGGTGAAAAGGTTGGTGTGTGGATAAATGTTAAAGTGGATAAGTGCTATGGAAACAGATTCAGGGAATGAATAATGCCATACAGAATCACATGATTCATATCACATGATTTGTATGTTCCTCAAGCTTCTGCTCCAGCAGAGCACACAAATGATGGCAGCTGATAAAATCATACACGTGGACCATTAGGATACTGAAATGTTCCTCAAATTAATTTAATAAAAACTCTGTCACCAAGCTTCCATTACTTTAACACATTCATGGTTTTGCTTCGTTTGACCTTTGACTGACGCTCTCTTCTTCTGCAGTAGTGCAATAAACTACTGCTTATCTCAATGAATCAACTTCTAATATTCACCTAACAGTAGTGGGTGGAAAGGTCTGTGAAGATTCTCAGTCATTGAGGTCATGGTATCTTCAGGAGTTGTAAACATCGGTAACTGGACTCAAGTTTCTCGAAGATGTTTCACCTCGCATCCAAAAGGCTTCTTCGATTCTCACTGACTGGTGGTGAGTTGTGGATATTTAACCTCTTGTGGGTTATTACCTACCATGAGGGTCATGTTGAATATGCAGGTCGTTGACCCCTGGCCAACTTTTGGGCCGTTAATCCATCAACACTCCTACTCTTGGAGAGAGTAGGAGTGTTGATTCTCTTGGAGAGAGTAGGAGTGTTGATGGATTAACGGCCCAAAAGTTGGCCAGGGGTCAACGACCCAAGATGGATTAATGGATAATCGTGCAGAGGATCTTCTGTTTTCTTCGGACAATCTGCTGACTTTATACAAGGTGACTGGTTGGAGAGATCCCACAGAAAGTCTGGGTCTTACTCAGACATTTGCGGTCACACATGCAGTCCCTTGCGAAGAATGTTCTGAGGATCTCCGGAGTTCAGTGCATGTCTAAAATCAGCTTATCTTAGGTGACTAATAGTTTGTGCCGCAGACCACCTTCTTTGTTGAGTGATAGTCATATCCAAGTCGATGAAGATGGCTTTACTCACTCCTCTTTCATTTTTTCTTCTCTACCCAAAATAGAGACATTACCATTCTCTACATAGTGTCACTTTGCTTAAAGGGATTCACTGAAAACTCACTCATTATCTACTCACCACCATGCCGATAGAGGGTGGGTGAAGTGTTTGAGTCCACAAAACACTTTTGGAGTTTCAGGGGTAAACAGCGTTGCAGCGAAATCCAATCCAATGATGACTTGAAACGGCGCCATTTACACCGTGTTTTTAGCCTAAATGTCCGCTACCGGAAATAGCGATGCGACCGCGCAGCCTTGGGTAAGAGCTTTTTTTACATTTGAAGATGTGGTCACCATTTACTTCAATTGGATTTGACTGTAATGCTGTTTACTCCTAAAACTCCGAAAGTGTTTTGAAGACTCAAACACTTCACCAACCCCTCCATCAGCATAGTGGTGAGTAGATAATGAGTGAATTTTCGTTTTTGGGTGAACTAAATAAAGTATTTAGATACACTTGGGTTTCTATAAACCAAAGTGGCATCATTTTCCACACATTTTCATCTCATCATAATTATCAATATGATTAACCAAAATTCTGTGTTACATAAAAGCACCATATCCTCAAACATGTTCAAAAGAAGGATATGCATCTTAACTTTATACTCGACAGGGATGTGAATGTAGATTTTTCTTTTCATTTTTCAATTCTGTGAACACCAGAAATGAAATTCTGTTCAACGTCATTGTAATATTTAAAAGGAGAAATTGATATACAGAGCAACTAAAGCCTACACTCTCTGAAAAGACATAACTAGTATCGTAAAGTGTTTTTGTCACAATTTGATGCACTGAACCTTTAAGCAATAGAACTTTGGGTTTAACATAATCTGCATCTATATAAAACTATTCCTTCTGCCCAACTTGGTCCAAAGTGAATCTCTGTTAAGTGACGTAAGCAACAGAACAGCGTGCTGCACCTCTGGTATGTCACCATACCAGCTCTGTGGGGGGGCTCCTGTGCGCCCAATTCCTGAGCTTAACCTCACCTCTGAGGATTGAAGCCGCTCACGTCACGTCCCCTTCTGCCATGTGTTGAAGTCTCTGGTGGTCCTCTGTGGCAGCGTGGAACAGCTTCCTCTCTGCAGTGAACACGTCTCTTGTTTCCTGGTAACTGGTTCCAGCAGTGCAGTGCTTTTTGTCATACAGTTGGTATTGATTTAAACAAGCTCAGGGTCTCTCTTCTCATCGTTACTGTGAGGATGGTTTGGAAGCAGAAAGTGTCCCATCTTATGTCCTTGTTTCAGAATCACCTTTATTAGCCAAGTATGTTTGTGCATACGAGGAATTTACGTAGATGATGTCTTGTATTTCTAATTCTAAGCTCACAGTGCTTAACTGGGTTTGTGGGTGGTCCACCTTTAATTCAGGTTCGCCAGTCATTCACACGTGCAGTTAGGTGAAAGGTGAGATGAGATCTATGTTAGATGGTTTACAGAAGGAGAGGGGGTTTAAAGAATTTTCTGCTTTTGTCCTTTAATTTCAGATTATTTAGTTTTGACAAATCTTGGTCCTGATTGCTTCCTCCTACAGATATCCACATTAATAAGGTCACAGGATTTATCTACTCTTGAATTAAAACATTTTTTAATGACATTTTCTTCAGTCAACTTACTTTTGTGCGATGACATTTAGTTTGTTTGTGTAGGACTGATAGAGCTGCAATTCTTTTTTTCACTTCAATCTAAATGAAGTAATTACCTATTTTTTATCTCTGTTTTTGGTCTCCACCACCATCCTGGCCTGTCTGCTGTGTGCTGCTCAGCAGTTAGTGGACAGTGTCTTTTTTGTTTTTACAGAAGTTTTCCTGAACACTTTCTCTACTGTGTCCAAAAACAACACAATAAGAGCAGTGGGAGTGAATCACCAGGGTTGTGGAAACTAAACGTCTTATAACCCAAGAGTGAGCTAGGGTGAAAAGATGCTAAAGCGCTCTGTAGAGCTGTAAGGAATTCCAGAATCAGGTGGGCTGATTTAACTTAACGGGTTGAGATGTTTTAATTATTTACATTCATCGCAAACCATCAATGTAGTGCATTTTTACTTGGTTGCTCTAAGAAATCTCACCTATGAAAGCAGGTATTCAAATAATGGCTGAGTGATTTTAAAAAATAACCAGGAAGTGCAGTTACCTATAGTCTACTCTCACAATTCACACAGTTCTTTTCTACTTTGCCGTACTTCTGATGAATTTTGAGGTACCGTCAACAAAACTCACCACCAAAAAATGTTGGGTTTTTTTCACTCTATATGGCTTTATAAGGAGGGAAGTGAGGAAAACTTATATCCAAAAAATAATGGCATGAAGAATCCAGCTCCGCTCAAAGTGGTTTGAAAAATGTAAAAGGCCTTTATTTAAATTGGCTTGAAGCTGTAAAATACACCAACGCGTATCGGACGGACCTGGATTCTTCATGCCATTTTTTTTTTTTTTTACATGTATTCCCTTTCATGAGCAACAGTGGTTTGAGGGACACCAGTAGCGCTCCTGCCATCTCTTTCATTTACCGGGAAGTGTTCTGGTTCATTCATGGTGTTGAGTTTGCATTGAATTGGGGACAATGAAAATTTGTATGTATTACCTGTTTTTCTCTGCCGTTAAAATGGAGAGAGACCCAGCCAACTGTGAGTCTTCACGTTAAATAGTATTTAATACTTTTTTATTAGTAATAAAAAAAACGTTTTACAGTGTCAAAGAGAACTGGACTCATGTTGATTCTATCTTTAAATAATCTTTTTGTCAGTCTCCACTTCTCCCAGCCAAGAAATAGTCTGGAACATCAGTCCAATCTACAAAGAACACATTGGTAAACAGACCAAATATTGTTTTTTAATCAGAGAGTTTTAGAGGTTCTAAGTTTGTTGCTTTTGGACAGACCCTGGCTTGCTTTCTAAGCTAAGCTAGCAAACAGCTCGCTGTAGTTTCATAATCACTGTAGTTGTGAGAGTGGTGGCAGTCTAAACATTTAACAATTTCCACCAATGTTTAAGACTGAAGCCCCCCCCCCAAAAAAAAAATATAGCTCTGGTGACCAGTTGGACTACTGCGTTTTCCCCCTCCCCTCTGTTTCACTCCTTCTCTCCCTTGATCCCCTCTTGCCCTCTCTTCTCTGCTACCCACTGTGCATGTTTGATCCCTCGTCCTCTGTATCTCTGAAATTCTGCTTTCTTGCTCTTAAACATCACATGATGCCACATTCAAGTGAAGACAGAATGCAGGAGCATCTGTGAAGTAAGCACAGGCCTCTACGTGGTAAAGCACACAGTATTTTGTTGTAGACCACTTAAGATGGGGGAGCTGCTGGGCCTTGATTATACACATGCACACACACACGCACAAACACCTACCTATCTACACACAGGTATAAAAGTTGCCCATGTGTTTCTAGTCTTGCTCCCTATGGGCCACATGATACACTTCCCGTCTCAACAGGAAAACTCTCCTGTAAACCAGCCTCATTAGCCCACTGACCTGTGTGTGTGTGTGTGTGTGTGTGTGTGTGTGTGTGTGTGTGTGTGTGTGTGTGTGTGTGTGTGTGTGTGTGTGTGTGTGTGTGTGTGTGTGTGTGTGTGTGTGTGTGTGTGTGTGTGTGTGTGTGTGTGTGTGTGTGTGTGTGCGCGCGCACGCTGCACAGGAGTGACTCCCCTGCAGGATCCAGTAAGCAGCAGACTCCCCAGCGCTCTTCAGATGCTGCGACAGCAAGTTCAGCAGCAGAGGACCTGTTTGAGGATTTTTGACGCATCACTTCCCGACTGTGCTGTACAGATGAACTGTTGACTGATGTATGTTGGTAAAGTTCTGATATTTTTATACTGGATCAAGCCCTGAAGCTCAAGTGAGTTTTTGGCCAGGATCAAAATATTTTCTCGACCAGTGGAAACGATATAAAGGCAAAGTTGAGGAAACTACCAGTTCAACATAGAAAGTCACGACCACAGCCGTAAGGATCGGAGGACTTCTTGTCATCACCTTCACCCGCGCCTGCCAACTTAATCTTTGAATCAGACCGTGTAGGTCCCTGTCTGGTAGAATTTTATAGTCATGGGGAGGAAGTTAAAAATTCAAGAAAGAATTATGATTGGACGCAGCATGAGCAAACGCCCCTGGGTGCAGGATAAGTCATCAAACAGCTGAAGGTGTTTTACATGACGGGAAAAAACAGACACTTAGATGTAAAAATATTATGAAACTCTGAAAGAATCTTCAAATCTTAAATGTTTAAATGAGAACTTTTCCAGCTGATGACTTGAGTGTTGGTTAGCTACCCTGAGACCTGATTTAATATGAACTGCTTTATCTTTTGGTTAATGCAGCAGATGAATAGTAAAGTATCTGGGCTCCGGCTGTGATAATACACTGGACAATGAAAAACACAATACTGTGATGGTGTTTTACACGTTACAGATTAATCAAGTTACCTGAGTAGTCAACTGCTGGCCCCACCACAGACCAGAGGTTTTAGTGAAGAGCACACATCACTCTGGCCATTCGTTTACAGTATGTATCACAGCATTGTCATCAAACCTCCTCATTCAGTTTCTCCATTCAGTCGTTCCTTTGATCCGTCACCTGACTGTGACGTTCAGGGGACTGATGTTTAGAAATCATTATGTATTTTCAAGACGTATGTGATTCTAAATTGTGATTTTGTGATTACATATTACAAATGTGTCTACAAAATTTGTATTTGTACCAATAAAACATGTAAATATTGTATTTTAAATTGCAATATGTGTGTATTTGTACATGTACGTGTCAGTTTCTTAAACCCTGTTCACACCTGGGAATTAAATGTGTCCCAGATGATCACAGGCACAGGTGTGAAAGCAAAAAGCATCCTGGATATGTTTATGACATGTTAACATCTTCTGACTTGGATGACTCTCAGAGTTGGTCTGGTCTGCTCATGCTCATTTTTTTTTTATAGCTATGTGACTGTAAATGTGTCCAGAGCCACAATGAAGGACCTTCTCAGCTGATGTCTGTGTAAGACAGTTTCTGAAATTGCATTAGTTCTGTTTGTCCACAACGTCAGACATTTTTGAAAAGCCCATACATATGTTAGGTGACTCTCAGTTCACTTAGTCTTGGATTGGCCTGCTTTTGATTGCAAGTTGAAAGTAAAAGGCTTAAAGTCCTGTTGGTTTGGAAGCTGCCGTTTAGAAAAAGCATCTTGCTGCTGCTGCTGTCACTCATGCTTTCTCCAAATGGCAGAGAACTTTGTGTGAAAGCTCCTCCCACAGCTGCTGACCTGTGTGGTTCCAACCGTAGACCGTATAAAGATGGATGACGCATCCTCACTTCCTCCCACGATCCTTGAAAACACAAAAAATGTATTCTGCATACGAACGCTACAATCTTGCGCATTTATTGCCATAGTCAGTGCAGTAGAGATCATTGGAGCCAGAGTCTGCGCAGTAGCGGTTGGGGAAGTAGTAGTGAGTTCCCATCGATACAAGCACTTGAGCAATCGTGAGTCAATCTGAGCTGTCTATCATGACCTTTTACCCCATTTTCATAACATCACATGTATCTGAATATTAGCACTTGAACACACATCAGTGTGATAAAAACTACCTCAAATGACAGAAACCATGTTTGTGATATTTCTTTTATGTTTGTTTTGACGTTTGAGGTTGTTCCATGTCCCATCTACTAACATGGAAGAAGCAGTCTTTAGGATACAGCAGCCCGCCACAAAGTAGAGATCAAGACGATTTGGCTTCACTTCTCGGGAGCCGTCATGTCGTCCATCTTAATACAGTCTATGGTTCCAACTTCTGAATGGAGCTGGTTCTAGGTTAGGCACCAGCACAGCATCACTGGAAACCGGCTAATTGCCACTAATTCTAAATATACTGTCAAGATGCATTCAGGGAAATGTAGTATCCACAGATTTTGGAGCTTCACCCTGAGTCAGGCCATTCCTCTGCCTCTGCTGAACTGATTTTGATCATTCTTTTTTTTGTGTCTCTTCTAAATCCTTCATTCTTGATGAAAGAACAGCATTAAATCAGTGGAATGACCCTTTAATGTGGACGTTTGTCTCCCACTCAGGCTTTCCCCATTCTCACTTCCTCCGACTACACCTCCCACTCTCTCTCTGCCATTCACCCTTAATCATCCTTATTCTGTCCCACAACCCCCACCCAGCCTCCAGTGGGCGGTGTGCGGACATGTGCGCCCCTCCTCTCCCATAGTGTCTGCATAATAGTGGCCGTGGAATGGATTTGAACTTGCAGCCAGAGCTGAGAGGTGGAAGAGGTCCGGACACCAGGCGTCTGTGTGAGAGGAGCCGCCGCACCACAGGGATCAAACCTCCGGGACTTTCGTTTGCAGAAAGTTTTCACTGATAACCCGGACGCAAGCCAGCTGGATTTTCTGACTTTTTGAAAATAGCGTTTACAAGGTAGGATATTTGTATTATTGCTAAATTTGTATTTAATTTCCTGTTGAGGTTTCGGGCACAGAATCTAGTGTAAATAGTTTTCAGGAGGGAACATGAAGCTGATGCTCCACTGTGCGCGTCTCTCATCCACAGGAGCAGCAGAGCTTGTGGGTGGGCAGGAATGTTCCCACACTGATAATAGGGAAGGATGAGAGACGTGATAAGTTGGGACCAGTTTGGTCCGTTTACATCCACTGGTAAATGAACCACGTGATGTGTTGATTAGCTTTATCACCACAGCGATTCTGGTATCTGGTTCCCTGACAGCTGTGAGCGCACATCTGTTCTCTTTGCTCCAGTGTCATTAATGTCACATAAAAAAGAATATTAAATTAATCTATGTAGAAATACGTGCTCCATAGATCCTTTACTAAAGTAAAAGTTAAAAAAAAACACCACTTGAAACAGTTCTGAATGCACAATTTGCCTATGTTGATTATATTCATGTATTTTGACTTAAGTATCAAAAGTATTCACTGGCTCATTTCCGAGTGTAAAATCATCATATACAGTATTGTGTTGTAGCTGGGGACTGATTTGATCTGCTTCATGTTGTTGGTTAGTTAATCATGTTTTCTATCTAAACCCTGAAGTTGCAAAGTACAGAGCAATTAAAGTATATATGATAAGGAGTAGAAGTATGAAACAGGTTAAAGTGAAAATACTCAAGTAGAGCAAGTATTTCAAAACCAATAGAGCTTGAGTAAAAGTACTGTATACTTTCCTCTACTGTCACTAGGTACACTGTGCTGTAATAAACCCTGAATCATATGAAGCTGCTCAGCACTTTCAGTTATGTTTCTCCAGAAGTCATTTACTCAACAGGAAATTACTGATTTATTGTTTGTCTTCTTTTCTCAAGTAAAGATGCTAAAGTCTAAAGTAGCAGACAAGAGAAATGCCTGCATTCAACTAAAGAATTTTTCATTCCTTTACTGTTTTTTCCCTGACACTGAACAGAAGTCAAAAAATGTTATCATTCACTGAATCCTCACTCTTTTCCCGTAGATCGTTTTGAGATGTTTCCTCACATCCTCACATACCTGCTGTGTCTGGTGTGTCTGTGTTCTGCTCGTCCTCAACCAGGTGAGTCACCTGTTGCCCAAAACAATGTGACTGAAGCCTGAAACCAAACTTTGTCACCACTCATCAGTTTTTCTTTCCTTTCCTCATGCGCCTCTTACGTAGGCCTAATAACACACGTGCCAAGTCGCAGGTCCAAGACCGACAGTGGAAAGAGATTCATGCTCCAGCACACGAGGACACATTCACTCTGAATTGGAAATCTGTTCTGAACATGTGTTTTCCAGTAATCACACTCTCACTACGTAAAGTTTCTTGCATCTAGCAGCAATCAGACTGTGGAAGCCAGGGTCTGATTGCTGCTGCCTTTGCTGCCAACATTGAAAAGCCAAACTTCCATGGCCCTGAAAAATCATCCATGCGTTAATTATCCTATATTATTACTTATCCTTGAAGGGTCACATTGAGCCTAAAGTGGGTTACACTCTGGAGAGGTCGCCAGGGTCGGCATGTGGACCCCGTTCAGATCTGGTATTATTATCTGTCCTGGGTGATACAGACAGTGCTGAGTACGAGTGTGAACCCACCCAAATGGATGTTGAGATCCAATCCGAAAGACATTTACACCTCACATTCACACGAATATTTGGATCCTGCAATCACGTAGTCAGCGTCCTGTTTTCGACATTTTTTTGAAGGGGCACTGTTGCTGCATCCTGGGTTTAGGACGACAATAATTGTTATTGATTGAAAGAAATGCAAACAAGCCAGAGTGTTTTTTATCTCTGATAGCAGGATGATAATCGGAGCAGGCAGACCATTGTCCACCACTGATACAGCACGGAGGAGAAAGGTCTGGCTATGCAAGACTGAAGAAAAGGAAACATCCACAAATACTTACAGAACTCATACATACAATTTGGAACTTTGTTTATGATTATTATCTTGATGTTCCTCAATATTAGCGTTTGGCTGTCAAGAAGGAATTCCATATTTTTTCAATTTATTTTTAGAATAATACATTTTGGTTCAGCTTACAAGTCAATTTGTAATTGTATCCTCATTTCTTTATATATAGACAGTCTTTAGATTTTAAAATGTACTGGTGCGTTTCTCTGGGCTGTAGCACTGGAGTTTGTGAGCATGCAGTACCATTTTGACCACCAGGGGGCCCTTTGAGTAAGTTTAACACATTTTGATGCATGGGGTGGTAGAAGATCTCTATAGTATATCACATATACTACTCAACCGATTTACATGAAATATTGCGGACGGGTGGGACATGACTTTGGTACTGATCTGGATCACAGCGCAGATCTGACAATTTGTTTCCACTTTCTTTAACATTGTGATTTAGGGCATTTTATTCCCGTTCATTTTTCAGTGAATAATTATTGATCTGGATTCTGCCATTTAATTTTTTGTGTTTGTCTTTATTCGACAGTTGTCACCTACCCTGGACAAAAAAATCTACAAAGCTGAAATAATTGACGATTTCGTTCAATTTATTTCAATAGTTATCTATCTTTTTCTCACAAATTTCAACTTTATTTCCTTCCATTGCATACAGGAACTAGCATTCCCACTAAACGAACTATAGTGGCCTGTTTTTAGCTCAGCCAGGCGGTGTCTCTGCTGTCGGCTGAAATATCTCAGAAACTGTGTGATGGATTTTGACGACATTTGGTTCTGACACTCATGCTCCCCTCAGAATGAACTGTAACAATTCTGGTGGTGCTCTGATTTTTTATCTAGCGCCATCATCAGGTCAAGATTTTGATGTGTCCTATATTTCGGTTTATGATTTTGTGTACCAACAAAATCCCCATCCCCATCAACCTCCTATGTACTTTGTGTTTAGTGCTAATTAGCAAATGCTAGCATGCTAAAACACGAGACTAAGATGGTGCACACAGTAAATATTATACCTTCTAAACATCAGTATGTTGTTATGCTCATATTAGCATTTAAATCAACAGCCTCTCGAAAACCTATTTGGAACAGTTATGATCATATATTTTATAGGCCTCCTCCTTTAATATACACAACTGTTATATACACAGCCTGTAGTCTTTAAAGAAAAAACATGCACTGATAACAAAAATTCAATTCTCTCATGTATTTTCCTTCTGTTAAAATGTCTATTGGAACAGTACATTTCTACTTTGACAATTAATAATTGAACAGCTTTTACGAGTCTGTATGATTGATTTAGGTTCATGGCTAAAATTTAGGTTTTCCAGTTTTTCTAGCACATTACAGTACAGATTTTGCCTTTCACCCACACAGTACAATGCATCTATTTACACTGAGAAGGGGAAAGGACACTTCAACATGCAGAATGGGGAGAACTGGATTAAACCTGTGACCTTCTGGGCCACAGCTCAGTTTTTTGGAAATTTTTTTAGCAGCTAAACTTTTTCTTTTGAATTTGTTTTTAATGAGTATAAATGACAAATGAAAACAAACTAACAAAAAGCTTTTCAGACAACTTCTAGTGTGACTCTTGATATGACGTACAACAGATCTAGACAGTAACTGTGTATTACACCATTTTGACACAAAGACACACACACACTCATGCAGGATCCTGTTTTCCAGCGCCACCACACTCAGTGGGAGTGGAGAAGAACTCACCTGCAGCCGGCTCTCTGTCAGGCCGAGTGGTGCTGCCATGTCACTTCTCCATGATGCCAGATTCTCCCAGCAGCTTGGCATACACTCCCTCACCCACCACACACACCATTACACCTGGACTTCTCCTCCCTGCCGATGCTCCTCACACTGAGGAGGAGCAGCTGAGAATCAAGTGGACAAAGCTGGAAGGAGAGGGAGAGAGGGTGGTGCTGGTGGCCCAGGCAGGGTTGGTCAAAGTGGGGCCAGAATACAAGAGCAGGGTGTCTGTGCCCAGTCACCCGCTGTCGGTCGGGGACGCCTCTCTGATCATAGTGAAGCTAAGGGCCAGTGACGCAGGACTGTACCGCTGTGAGGTGATGCATGGGATGGAGGACACTCAGGACACTGTAAGCCTTAATGTCACTGGTGAGTCAAGCAAACACTCACACACACACACACACACATACATATACACACACAGCCAATTATTCACTTTTATTGGTCACATTAACAGTCTATGTAAAGAGTCTACAAACTGGTTCATTGCCTGGATCCAGATGTGAGAAGCTGGCAGAGACTTCACTGATGCTTTCAGATGGGGAGGCTCTGTCTTAAATATTAATTCAAGCTTGTGCACATACTGTTTTCATGAAATCGGCACTGACAAAGAGTTTTACATTGTTAATGGTTCAGATAACTACTGATTTAATACTGTGAGACCCTACCCACCTATACTGTGTGTAGTGAAAGGGACAGGGGTATACAGGTAAAACACGTTTCCTGCAGTAACACAGTGATAGCTGTCTGTTCATCCATGGGTACATTGTAAACAGGAGCCGATTCTGGTAGGCCACAGTGTAACTCACTGCCTCCAGGGCAACCTTAGGTTTCCTGTTTACATACAAAGAATAATTACAGCTCTTATAACAATAAATCAAGTTTTTCTATTTTGAATTATCGATAGATATTAGTGTAAAACCTGTGGATTACACCAAAGATTTGTCCCAGACAGAAATTAGATACCTCCAGCCACAGAAAGTCCAATCATTACACAACAGAACAGGGAAACATAAACCAGTCCGCTATTTCAGCTGTCATCCTCAGAATACATCTAACTGTTGTCCAGTGTCATTAGCTCCTTTATTTTCTGCTGGAATCTGGGAGGATATCCTGGCAGAGCTGCAGGAGGATGTGAATAGATGACTGAGCTGGTAAATGGAGAGTTGTTTATCGCTCATAGGGGGCGTCTTTGTCAGCAGCTGCTGGACAAAGCTCTCTGTTCAGTATTAATGTGGAATCTGTGTAAATGTCTGAAAGCAAGGGTTTGCTCATTAGATGGATAATCCTCCTCAGAACGCTTTGGGGTTTCCACTGGATGGGCTCTGATGGCAGGAGCCCAGACATCTTTAATATTCACTGAAGTGTGATGTCCGATGCAACTTTGACCGTCATGTACAAAATACTATATATAGTATTTACAGTATATACACTATACTGAAGGTCAAATCACTGTCTGTCCTGAAAGGAAACCCCTCTTATAGAAAAAGGCCACTGCACCTCTTCTTATCCAGCAGCACTGAAGTAGATCTAAAGCTATTGATCAATCATTTCCTGACTAGCCAATAAGTCAATCAAGAAATTTTGACAATGAATTAATTGTTTTAGTAATTATTTTTTTTCTTCTGTCACAAATTGGTTTTCTTATAACATTTCTACTTAGTGTTGGTACAAATAATACAACAAATACACCACAAGCAAAAAAATAACCAAATAATATCTAAATAGATGAATAAAAAAGAGATGACTCAGTAACAATTACAGATTGGACACAAACACCACTGAATCATCAAGTTGCTCTGCGACTGCAGCCCTCGTCACTGCACAACTCTGCACATATTTATTATATTGTTTATCACTTGTGTCCAGGTGTGGTGTTCCACTACAGAGCCAGCACCAGCCGCTACACCCTGGATTTCCCTGGCGCTGTGGAGGCGTGTCATGCTGTAGATGCCTCCGTCGCTACACCAGAACAGCTGAAGGCTGCTTTTGAGGACGGCTTGGACCAGTGTGATGCAGGCTGGCTCGCCGACCAGTCAGTCAGGTGTGTTTTAAAAGAATTATTTGTCATTGAGCTGGAAGTCGTTTTCAGAGAAAAGAAGGTTTGTTAGGACTTATACATTGACAGAAATAACTTGATATGGTGATTTGCTCTTAAATTCTGTGCGCTGCTTTTTATAGATATCCAATCACCGTGCCCCGTCCTGGCTGTGCAGGTGATCTGACGAACAAGCCAGGAGTGAGAACATACGGCCTCCGACCCCCCACAGAGAAATATGATGTGTACTGCTTTGCAGACAAATTTCACGGTAAATTCACAAGTACATTTCACGAAAGAGTGGGAGCAGATAGCTAGCATGACACTGTCCAACCTTTTAAAAAATACACCTTCTAACACATTTTGAACTTCTACAAAAAAGGCAAGTTCAAATAGTAAAACATATTTTCTGAACCCACCTGGTTCTGCGACTTCTTGCCTGACTTTTCTCCCTTTTTTCTGTATAGTGCAAAAGTTGTATTGTCTTATTGTGTCGCACGCCACATATTTATGGCTATTAACTTCTCGTTTGGTCTCAACACACCTTTGTTCATTGTAATAAGAACTCTTTGTGTCTACAATTCCTCCTTCTTGTTTGCATTTGATGCCGCACTTCCCTCCAACGATCACATTGGTTTGTTAACTGCGCCTTTTGTAAAATATGATTTTTTACCTTTGTTAATATTTCTTAGATGCTCCACTCCATGTTTTTTCTTTTTCTCCACTTCTCCACTTCTCCACTCAAGGTCCTCTGGTTTCATTGTTGGGCTTTTGACCATATTGCATGATATTTAGAAGCAGCAGCAACAGAATCTGTCCATGTCCACTTTTGAGCCCTGAATAATGACAAGTTTGAAAATGTGTGACATAGTCAAAAGCTCCACAAACAGCAACTAAGGGGGCCATGACTGGAGATTGCTTTAAGATCTTCTCTCTGCAAGGTCAAGATTGATCTGTTAAAGTGCAAAAATATTCTAAGGTATACTTTGGTTTAATGTAAACAGCTTCCATACATTGTAAAAGTGCTTTTACAGCACCAAACCTTTGACTAACTTTATCTTTCTGCTTTGTCTGAAGGCGAGGTCTTCTTCCCTCCATCTATTAGCGTCAAAGTCACCTTGCAGCAGGCAAGAGAGGAGTGTGAGAAACACGATGCCGTGCTGGCGTCGCCTGGTCAGTTGTTTGCAGCCTGGAGGGCGGGGCTGAACAGATGCGACTACGGTTGGCTGTCTGACGGCAGCGCCCGCTACCCCATCACCTTCCCCAAGCCTCAGTGTGGAGGGGGCCAGCTGGGCGTTCGCACACTGTACAAGTACGAAAACCAAACTGGCTACCCAGACCCCTCGGAAAAGCATGGACTTTTCTGCTTCAAGGGTAAGAATGAAAGCCACAGTAGTACTCACGGGTGGAAGTCAGACATTTTCTTGACAAAGTTTAAAGCCATGATCCTTTGCACCCTAATGGTAAGAGTCATATTTATGACAGCCAGCAGAGGTGTTTGTAACTTGAACAAATATGTACGTGACTGTCACAAATGTCGTCTTCCTCTCACATAACATTATAAATAATCATAGTTGTATAAATGATGTAAATCAGCAAAACTTTACAAACTAAAGGCTTCATTATTCTCTAAATGAACTAGTTTGTCCAACAACGTCTAAAATAATGTTCCCTTGAAGGCAGGGAGAGGAGCATGCACAGCCATCTAATGGCTTTCACATATTTTTATAGTCTCAACACCATGAATCGTAAAAATGGAGATAAGGACTCACAAGTCTCCAAGTCTTTTCTGGCAAGATTATTTTTAAGATGAAAATGTGCAACAGAAAATTGACGATGAGAAATCCCAGAGTTTTGGTTTGCACTAGAGGACAAGCATATTTCCGGAAGAGTTGAAGTACTGCAGTGGTTTTCAGCCATTTTGGCTTATGTCCCCTAAAAGGTAAAGCAATGGATGCTAGTAAGCAGAGGGATTTTCTATTGGCTCAGATTAAATTTGAGTTTTTGAATTTAAGAAGGCCTGATTAAGTAAAACTCTCCAGGATCCCCAAAAAGTCTGGAAGAGAGAATGTGTTCTGTCCTTTCATGAATCGTCTTGAGACTTTTAAAGCTAACAAGGACAGTTGTCTCTCATGATGCTTTATGTAGTTGGGCATGAATAAATAATAATGATTTTGTTCCTTCCACTCCTGTAATTGGCACAAAGTCATGTCAAGTCAGTTTAACTTTTTTTTCTGAAGTTAGACAAAGAAATGAAAGCAAATGAAGATTTATATGAGAGGCTATAATATACGAATAAAGACAAACAGTTTTTGAATAAAGTTTTTCAATAAAAACTGTATATGACCATTTAAGGTTAAATAAATAAATAGATTTAGGCTGACGCAGCTCTAGACTGATCCATAAGTTAAAATCACTGACACATACGTGACACATGAAGTCACAAGATAACTGGAGCTGACTTCATAAACGGCGAGGTGTGTTATGGCTACGAGCACACTACAATCTGCAGTCGCCTAAAAGCAGTTGAGCGTAAAGACGAGGAAACACAGAGGGATGAGAGAGAACAAACAGTATTAAAACCCAAACATGAGAAGAATGAACTCCCACTATCCTGTTTATAGTGGGGCACTTTTTTTTTTATGAGGGGAAAAAACCAACTCCTTGCACTCTCTCACACAGATACTGCAGAAAATGGACAGGTCCCTAATGCTTCACAGCTGGACCCTGCCCAAAAACACACACACACACACACACACACACACACACACACACACACACACACACACACACACACACACACACACACACACACACACACACACACACACACACACACACACAAATACAGATTGACAGACAGACTGACACAGGGAGGAGAAGGTGGAAAAGAGGGGGATTGCAGAGCTACTTCTCCCATAAGTAACATCATCAAAAAAACACAAACCTTAAAAAGAGAGGTCAGCTCAGTGTGTGCAGTGTGAAGTAGATATGCAGCAAAGGAACTGAGTATACACTTTGAGTATGATGCTTTACAGATGATATAATTGCAAGCAGTCTCATGTCTGGCAGCGTCAAGGTACTTTCTGGACCTGAAGACTGCGTGATGTTTTCTGCCAAGCATTAAGTGAGGTGGCAGAGCTGCAGGAGAGAGTTAATGTACAGAGAAGTGACAGTATGAGGACAGACCCCAGCCCAGCCAGATGATCGCAGCTCGCCAAACACATGACATCATATCTGGGCAGGGCCGAACACGCAGCCAGGGTCGTGGTGCGAAAGACCAGAGCAGAATACGGAGAATCCCCAGAGTCTGCAGGCCAGTCAGCAGTAAACACCACTAGTATGTTCCGCAGTGGAAGAAGTACTCAGATCCTTTACTCAAGCAACATAATAAAACAATGTTAAACTGTTAAAATCACAATCTCAATTAAAGCAAAGGAATGGACCCTGGCAGCTAAGTTCCATTATACCATTACAATAGAAACAAAGTTGCAAGTGCACCAGAGGGAATGGAGGATGGCACTCCAAAATACACCCATGATCTATAGATACCAAGAAAAAACCCTTTGAACCACATAGTGGACTTGGAAACAAACCAAATGCACTTGCTCCATGATGTTAACATACAACCCGTAGACCTCTTGAAAGTGAAACAACTGGACAATGACTGTGTTTGAACCTGTTGTCTAGCTATCAATATTGTATCATATTTCAGAATTCCAAAATAAGCAGTATTTGAATAGCATTAAAATGGAAACCCTCACTCAAAGGTATGTCACAATCACACGTAATACTTAAGTAAATCTACTCAGTTACTTTCCTCGTGCTGGTAGAAAGAGTTGGAGGACGTGTGGAAGAAGGGAACCCCACCTACCCCTCACCCCATCCATCCTTACGAAGGAGAGTCAATTACATCTCGTTTATTGGAGCATTATGTCAGTGACGTTCAAAGCCTGCTGCTCACTCCCAAGACACTAACTACATGAACTCAGCACTTAGACACACACAAAGCACAGCATTGTATGTGTGTTTGGTTACCCTGGTTTCCTGCCTTTTCTCATATGGTATGTATTCCACATAATGAGATAGAAATCTTCACTAAGCATCAGACTATTTTGAAGAGGTCTTTGCGAGAAAAGCCTTGTGGTCTGTTCAGAGTTGTGACTAGTGTTTGTTTAGAGTAGAAAGAAGAAGATGGATTTAAGTTTTAGCGAGGGAATTACTGTATGTCGCTCTCTGGACAACATTTCCTGAAACAATTAGGCTTTCAGTCGCTGTTATTTTTCTGACACCACTGGCTCTGTCGTCTCGGGGCCTGAAAATGTTTTACTCTGGACACGTGACTTCATGTTTCAAAAATCAAAGCTGCTACATTTCCTTTTATAGTCTGCTGTAAGCTAACGGCAGTCCTACAGCAGCATGATTAGCATTTTCTAGATAGTGCCAGTTTCTTTTTTTGAGTGAGTCATGATAATACTGCTTCACTGTGCAAACATCTCTTCTTGGATATAGCTGAAGGGGGCTGTTTTCTAACGAGCCAGACTGTAGCCCACTCTTGACAGATTAGGGAATAATCTCCACTTCTGTGGAGCATTTCCCAAAGAATACCATGTTGATTATTCCACGGTTATTATTATCTCGACATGTCAGTATAGTTTTTGGCAGAAACCTTTTTGGTGTGGCATTCATACCCAGTCAGACATCAGAAATGTGATACTCAGCCTTTTGCATATACAGCACATGACGTGACGGTCACAAATATCAGAGAGAACTTCAAGATATCATTCACTGGGACATTCCTACAAATTTGTTACGCAGACAATTCTCAAAAATCGGAACCAGCCAGATGTATGAATAGGCAATTATGTTTTCACCCTGACATGGATGAACTCTGATATGGAAAATTATGCTGAGTTTCTCCTCCCCCTCCCCTGTGACGCCTGTGTCATCCTATCTTGCATAGTTTTATTTGCATGTAAAATATGATTTAAACGATCATATCAACACCAAACAAATTTAGCACAGATATTTAATCAGTATAAAACATGAGCTGTTTATGAAGATATTTAATTTAAAAAAGTCTCAGAGGTACTTCAAATCCTGTGGTGCGTTTCAGCAGGAACCATCTAATCACACAGCTTCAGTTTCTATAACATACGCAGCAAAGTCAAGCTGAAGATTATAGTGTTAAGAAATCAGTCTGCATCTTAAATGAACTCTTGGTTTCTGGGTGGATTTTTGATGAATATAGTGACTATGGCAACATGTTTAAGAAAGTTTAAGTTTGAGCCCCATGTTTCTGTAAAGGTAAGATGGGAATATTTTCTCTGCCTCCCTCTCTTACAGCCTATCTACCAGAGCCGACTACCGTGAGCCCAGCGACGACTCCAGCTGTGTACAAACCTCACGACCCAACATACGATCCCCACACTACAACACTGTGGCCACTCTCAGACCCTGAAAGGGCTGAAATTCAAACAAGAAGACCAGAGCCGGCTGCATACTCTCCAACAGAGAGGCCACACACAGCCTCACCAGATCAACTTGGGGCCCTCCACACCTCCCCCCACACCACAGCTTCGGTGACCCCCACTCCCAGCTTAGACAACGATGATGTTCAAAGTTTCGGCATCAACAAGGTGGAGTCGGTACCAGTTAGAGGACACGTTGTGGTCCCCATGGAGCTCCCTCCCTTACCCACCCTCGCCTCCCAGACTGAACAACTTGACATCTCCCAAGGGGGGGAGGAGGGGGGCCAGGCGGGGTCGGGCCGAGGTGAGAGCGGGCAGGGAGGCAGCGGTGACGACGGCTCCAGTAGGGCTGAGGCAGGAGCAGTGGTGACCCCATCACAGGTGTCGGCAGAAACCGTATCAATACCGAGTCGGCTTCTAGAAACGACCACGGGGCCGGAGCTGAGCGTGGAAACCACATTGAGACCATCACAGCTTCCAGAGATCACCCCACAGCATGTTGGCCCAGAGGTGCTCACCCCAGAGGTCGTCACCCCAGAGGTCGTCACCCCAGAGGTCGTCACCCCAGAGGTGCTCACCCCAGAGGTCGTCACCCCAGAGGTCGTCACTCCAGAGGTCGTCACTCCAGAGCCGTGCCTCCCTGTTGGTAGTGGAGATGATGGGCGAGAAGATCCTGCTGTGGTTTTTAAAGAGGACGTCCCCACTAGAGCGACGCTCACTTTTGACCTCGACCAATCGCTGTCCATTCCTGCTGTAGGTGAAGAGTCATCAGCCAAACCCCCATTCCATCTCATCATCGTCAATGTGCACAACCAGAATCAGTCAGGTAAGCAAGTCCTTTGGTTGTTTTATACCTTCCCTCATTTCGCAGCTGATCACACACACCATATTGATTATTGAGTGTTTCCTATTTAATCCTATTTTTTTATTACAGAGAATATGGTTTAGAGCTGCTTTAAATATTTATACAATGGAACAAAACATTATTGGTCACTTGTGTTGTATAAAGACCAAACTGTAATTGAGGGAGCTGCAGTGTTATTTTTTTATATCGTAAAACTTAAGTATCTACATCACTAGGAGTGCTACTTAATATTTATAAAAAATATATAAACAAAACAATAAAATATACAATTAACGTTCTCCAAAGTACGTGTTGGTAGGCATATATACACGTGGGACCCAATAGTTCCACGTGGAATATGAAACCGCTGGGTCTTTTTCTTTCAGAATGATCTCATGTTTGTTACGGCGTGCTGTCGGGGACTAAACAGTAATCTGCTCCATCTGATTTAGTGTTGTTTGTTGTCTTCATAGGAAAAAGCTAATGGTTTGTTACCTTTGTATTTGTGCACTCATCAATCCACACACACACACAAACACACACACACACACACACACACACACACACACACACACACACACATACAAATTCACATTGTTTGCAGAGCCAGATGTGGAAAGTTATGAAGTCAGTCATCTCCACTTGGCCAGTTTTGTAGCTTAACATGCTGTAAACACATCACAGCGCCTCCCATGGGAAAGCAGTGGAGCCCCTATATCACAGCAAATCTTTCTTTAACTTCACCTTTCTGTCTTTTTCTCCCACACAATGATTCTCTGGTGGTCTGATGGAGTGATTGGCCTCTGTTCTCTTTGGCGGGCATGTCTATAGAGCTGTGTGTTGACATTCAGGTTTAAATGTCTGTCAAAAGAGCTGGAAACAAAACACTGAGCTTGACCTTAATTTCCTTTTTGCTTTCAGGAGCTGCCTGAATTTCTGTAACTAACAACTTATCCAGAAACCTCTTTCTTTCCCCATATTTTATTTGTTGTATCACCACCATGGAAGAATGACAGAAGGCGTCCAATAGGCATACACCCCGGGGGCCTTAGGTTCTCAGGGGGCCCCAGAGCTTGATCCTCTGGTTAAAGTGACTGTTATAAACATTTATTCCTGAATAGTCCAAGAACTCAATGAAAAAACAGGGATATCCCAATCATTTTCAAATCCTTGATAATAATATTATTAGTAATATGGAGTCTGCTTGTCTGATCTGCCACTAAAAAATATTTTCAGATGTATTTTCCTGATCAGTTGGTTAATCATTCTCTTAAACCAAAATTACAGAAAATAACATAAAATAGCAATTTGAACTTCGCAGTTGGACATAATCAGTTTCAAGAGTTTATTTTATCTGACCAATTGTCCAAAACCCAAGATGTTAAATTGATCTCACATAAAAAAGTCAAAGCTTCACATTTAAGAAGCTGGAATCAGCAAAAACAAACCTGCAGATTAAACCGGCATGATAATGAAAGGGACTTCTTATCAGTAATACAAATATTGGAGGATGGAATGACAAACATATTTCAGTCATATATTTTGTTTTGCTCAATGTTGAAGTTATTATAAAAACAAAGAAAATAAAAATAACTATAAATGGTCCTTAACTTAGTCATTCTGGGCTTGTTTAGGGCCCTAAAATCATGAAATTCACCCCTGCATCAACCAAGACCTCCCCCCCCCCCCCATCCACAGCCAAGTGGTGCCATCTCTACTAGTTGTATTTATTATTGAAACGTTAAAGGCCTATTCAATCACATGAGGCCCACCAGCTCACTGTTTCCTCGAACTTGAGGAAATTGGAAAAACTGAAGCGTTGATTGTTTTGATGTTAAGTCTCTCCTCTTCCATGAGGTATCAAGTTTGGAGTTCCACGGAAACTTTTTAGACATTGGGCAACACACTGAGGCAATTGCAACTGGTGAGATTGGTTCAGTTTAAAGACTGTAGCCCACTGACTGGTCACAGTGTTATGTCTCTGTTCGTCCTCCCAAAGTAACTGATACAGTAACTAAACTCAGGTGTGTGCTCCCACAACACAGTGTTCATGTGTACAATGACGTCGAACTGAGGAGAGACAAGCATTCATTGTCTGAGAGCAGCCCCTGGCACCAACTGACCTTAATCATAAGCAACACAGACCCGACTGTTTACCGTCCAGCTATGCACTTTGGCTCATTTTAATCAACATCAGAAATGAGCTACTTTTGGATCCTGGAGTGAAACCACTGATATATAGGACTGAGAAAAGATAAGCTGTTCTCAGGGCTGGTTTATTGAACTTTTTGCATTATCTTGCCAAGTATTAGGGTGAGGAGTGCCTGAGTGTTGAAAACTAAACCCAGGCAGTCACCTTTTATTTTCTTTTAACACTTATTTATTTGTTTGTCTCTAGTTGACCACATCCTGGAAATCTTAAACCAGCCTGGAAACAGCATCGCCGGCTCCCAGTCCCTGTTCCCCCAGATCACTGACCTTTCACATGTGACCAGCGAAGCTATCCAGGGCAGCGGAGACATAGACTCTCTGGAGCCCTCACCCATCAACCTGCCTCCAACTGTCAGCTTTTTCAATGGAAAACACGAGGTAGTTGGACGTTTTTAAGGATCATCTTGGTTCTTTCCAACCTGAGTTTATTTTTCGTAGTTTTGTCCGTTGTTTCTATCATTAATGATATTGCTATAATATATGTTCTCGTGGTTTGTCCTTGGTGTTTTCTTGCTGCTACTTTTGCAGTTTTTATTGGGATTTCAAACGAGTTTAATCAAACAAAATGATACCGATTTTTTGTGCAATAAGAAGAACAGCTAAATCAACCTCTGAAGAGAAAGTTTGGGGTTATTGCCTATAATTTTTGGTTAAATATTTTCATTTTTTTGTCCATGCCCATTACAGTTCAGTTTTGATTTGATCCAAATGTGACACATTTCCCCATTTCCTGTATTGACCTGTCTTCCTGCCTCTCTGATCTGACCAGGTGACATTTGAGCCAGAGCAGCCAGAGGAAGCTCGAGGGGATCAGTTTGAGACAGCTACTCCTGTTCGAGTAGAAGACATGGAAGTGGAGGAGAAGGCGGACGGGGAAAGCGTGACTCCTTTTGACTACAGTGTCTTAGAAATCCAAACAGAGGCGACACCGCCAGAGGAAACCAGTGATGCAGTCACTCACCCTGCAAATATGTATCCAGATGTGGTAACAGACTCGGACACTGACGTATACAAGGTCCCTTATGTCTTTACAGACTTTGAGAGCGTCAGAACTCAAAAACCAGATCAGATCACCACAACCCCAGCCATGCACCATGTCTCATCACTAGCATCCACCACACTATCAACACCAGTCCTCTCTGGTGTCTCCCAGCCTGTCATTGATGTTGTCTCTGCCTGTGAGGACACACAGGGTTCTCCAAACTGTGACACAGACGCTGCTACACAGGAGGGCTCCGCACATGATGCTTTGCCCACTCCAGCTGCAGACAGCCGGTTGAGCATGATTACCGATGAGGCCGAAATTGGGGGGACGGAGTTACCAACTTTTATCCCAGACACACAGTCACGAGAAACCACCACACAGACTCAGACTGAAGACTTTGAAGCATCTGCCTCCGGAGATGAAGCTTCAGGACAAGATGAAGCTTCAGGACAAGACCCACCGGAGACACCTGGACTTACCAGCACACACCCACCGATTTATTCGACCCTTCACACCCAGCAGCCTCAACCTGCAGCAGGTACCGAAGTAACAGAAGTCCCTGAAGTTTTACAGGCTGTTGACACAGTTACAGAAACAGGCTCAGGTGCGGAGCAGCTGTCTGGAGAGAGGGAGGTTTCTGAGGAACAGCGCAATCTGGTTGACCTTCCCAGAGAGGTTGCTGTTACTGTTTTACCAGCTGTGGTGGAAGTTTTAGAGCACACCACTCTCCCTACACACATGAAGAACACAACCTCTGAATCTAGCACATCAAAACCCTTCACACATCACTCCTCTGCTGTCACAGACGATAAGAAACATCCTGCTGTTACCGCTGAGCCTGCACCCACAACCTCTGAATCTAGCACATCAAAACCCTTCACACATCGCTCCTCTGCTGTCACAGATGATAAGAAACATCCTGCTGTTACCGCTGAGCCTGCACCCACAACCTCTGACGGCGACGACACGCACCCCACCAACCCTTACAGAGACCAGGCTCTACAGTCCACCACAAGTTCCTATAAGTATGTAAGCCAGCCAATGCTGTCCACCACATTGTACACATTCGACCAAAGCACCCACTCCGTCCCCCAGTGGGCACTGTCCCCCGACCCAGCTGCCACCCCTCTCCCAGAGGATGATTTCGTGGATTACGACAGAGAGATTGTCCCTTCTCTGGTGGAGTCGCTGCCTCAGATACCAGAAGAGACCATGGCCACAGAGCAACCACAGGCTGGCACTGATTCAGCTTACTCTGTGGAGGCCAGCACTGTGAATGTCAGAGGTACTGTTCTGGAGCTATTTCAATGTTGTCCTATTTATAGGATGTTTGAGAATGAGGAAAATCCATAGTTTCCTTAGCCTACAAATCTACCTGTGTCTAAAATCTTCAAATTGTTTGTTTGAAAAATAGATACGAATTTTCTGCCATGTTCTAAGACACACATTATAACACAAGTCATTGCCAATCAGAGCCAGGGCCGATTAAGACCCGTGTCTAATGTAGAGTCGTTTAACCTGGGAGTGAATGCCGATTTTTTTGTCTGCGATTCCCACTGCAGACAAAAGTTAGTGGGTGTTAGAGAGGCTTTTTAACCACTGGAAAATGGGTTGAAGAGAAGTTGACATGTCCCAGGAATAGAGGGAACATCTCCACCAATTAATAATCCTCGTAGACATGGAGCAGCCGTGCACTGCAATTTAGCTTCGATCTAATTAGAATCAATTAATAGAAGTATGTTGAAAAGTTTAATTTATTTTATCATGATAACCTTGTGTGGATGCTTTCTGTAGAACAACTTGCACAAGTAACACATAGGTTCCATTGCGGTGACAGGACATGTCATCACTGCTCATGATGCACTTACGAGCATGTTATTCATGGGTTTTCCTTTGCATTGGGCTATTTGTGTAGATCTCCTACCGTGCTCAACTGGTGTGTGTCAGAATGGAGGCTCCTGCTACAAGAGGGGAGCACAAGATATCTGCGTGTGTGCACCTGGATACACTGGGCAGCACTGTGAAACAGGTACACACACACACACTACGCTATCGAGCACAGAGACAGAGAACTTTATATTTTTTTTTACAAACTGTGCTGACCCCATAGTGACAGATGGATGGCGTGGAATAATAACAGGCTTGTGCTGTGTGTCTGCAGATGTTGATGAGTGTCAGTCTAACCCGTGTCTGAACGGAGCCACCTGTCTGGATGGAGTCAACTCCTTCACCTGTCTCTGCCTGCCCAGCTACGCAGGAGAGCTCTGTGAACAAGGTCAGCCGCTCCTCAATAATTACATTCAATAACTGTTCAAGATGAAAGCCCTACGGAAATCTTTCATCAACTAACACTTTACTATAATTCAAGTCTTATTTGTATTTGAAATCTATTGGTGATAATAGCTGATGGAATGTATTTCATGTGAAACGAGGAGCCGGAACTCGAACCACTGACCTTCTGGTTAGTGAACAACTTGCTCTAACTCTAGCTCAAGTAACAAATGGATACACGTTTTTTCAAAAAACAATAATATAGTGTAATATGTTCACATTAATTCAATAACTTAACCCTTGGAGCCAAATCCTACTTTGCAGGATTGACAGTGTGGTGCCACGTTGCAATCAAAACACCTATTTATCCAGATCATCTGAAGCACTTTATTTGAAGGTAGAACTGAAAGTGGACGGAAGCCTGAAATGTTGCTAATAGTCTCTCCTGTCCTGAATATTGCTGAATATTATTGTCCTACTGAATATTATTGTTGTGTGTTTGTATGGGACATTCATTTGTGAATAGTCAAAGCTTTGACAGACAGAGAGAGATGAGGACAACAAACTGACCTGAATGTTTTTGGCTTTTGTTTTTTTTAGGGGATCATCTAGACTAGTTTGGTTATTCAACACACTTCTCACATCTTGCAAATTTAGTTGAAATATGTAACCCTGTCACATGGTCATGTTACTGTCCCAGTGGTAAACATGATTGGAGACTTGTGACACACAAAACTATCATTACGATTAAAATAGCTATTCATAATTAATATTGATGTATACTGAATAATGTTGGATTACAGTTTCATAATAATAATAATAATAATACAAGTGTTCAAAGCTTCAAAGCATTCAGGTCAGATTTTATGTTTTTTCTTTCAACATCTTGTGAAGGAAATATGTAGAGGTTTCTTTATCACATGGCAGCTACTGTTTGTTGACAGGTTAGTTTCTTTTTGTCATGGTGTTGCTGTTTTATCACTGATTATAAGCAAAACTACAAAACTGTATCCGACCAAAAGTGAAGTTATATTCTTAGAAGCGATCTTATCATGTGTAGTAGGCACCCATGTGCACACAGGTGGATACATAATGTAGTCTTAGGTTATGACTGTCTCTGGTCTCCAGCTGTCCTGCAGCACTGGGCGTTGGCTCCTCGGCAGATTAGTTCCAGCCTCTCGTCCAACATTTCTGTCATTACTCAGCAGCTAATTGAGGTTCAGGCCAACAAGTCCACTCCAGGGATTAATATTTTCCATGAAAATTCACCAGCTTTAAGGGGCTGACATTTTAATATGTCTTCCTGTTATTCTATGCGCAGAAGTAAGGCGTTATTATGTTAGAATATGACATGATAAGGCCACATTCCTCTTTTACATACTACAGTCTAGTTGTATATGGCGTAACATTAAAATAATGGCTAATGCATCAGTTCAGTTATTCTAGTAACAGCTTTAATAGACAAGGGATTGTCAAAGTCCATTGTCAAAGTTTATCACTGACCTGCCTACAATTATTTCTTAAACTTGAATGACTGAGGACATATTGTACATTAATACATTACACAGCTTTATGCATCATATATTGTTACATGTTTACAAAATTCACACATTTATACCGACTGAAAGCTCCTTTTAAGCTCTTTAGGAAAAAGACACCAATTTTAAGTTTTGCATTGTTTAAGTACAATGTAACTAGAATGTAAAAGTAAAAGTACCTACTGCCACTATGCAGTATGCAGAATGGTCTCTGTCAGATTTATATTACCTCATACTACATGTATAATTATTAATGACGCATTAACATGAAGCAGAAATAGAGGGGATTCTAGTTTCTACATAAATCTGTGACTTAATTTACTGTTCAACGTACTGTATATTCTTATTTACATTAATCTCCAAAGTAACCACTAAATATAAAGGTAGTGATGTAATAACTATGTTATGGCCTCTTAACATGTTGTAGGCATAGATGAGTATGAAATAGCATTAAAGTAAAGCACTCAAGTAAAGTAAAAGTTATTAAGTAGTAAATGCACTAAGTTAATTTTGATCAGCGTTGGTTTAAATATATGTAAAATTGAACGTCTTTATTTATTAGTGTATTGTTTTCAATCCTCTTTTCACTACCACTGCATTACAAAAAGTTGTATAAACAAGAAGTGGAAATCTGAGTGTGCAGGGTGTATCAATGTGAATCCATTTAAAGGTTGTATGCAACTTGGATGTAAATACAATCCCTGTGTAGTTTATACAGTGCATCTTCATACAGTAGTTGGCAGACAGAGGAGCAGACACAGATGTCCTCTCGTAGTTTTCTGCCAGTGGAAAGAAGGAGAAAGAAACAGATAATTGCTCCATTATTTTGCCAGAAAGCTTTTGCAGCTGTGTGGCTAAATACTGCCTCAGACTTATTAAACTCTTTATTAAAGTCAGGCTCCCCCTCATCTTCTGGAAGAGGCACTGTTTGGGCTGGCCCTCTGTACCCAACCAATTCCCTCTTTATATCAGAATGGTGCTGTGTGACTTCCAAACTGCCAGAAGGAGAGTCATGGATTACTGCTCCGCATTTATTAGTGGGCATGGAGACCTCACCTGACCCTCCAGGTGGCTACACAGTGGAGTTGTAAAGACGAAGTGGGCTGACGATAGCTAATATCCCAAAGCCTCGACAGCAACTTTCCATCACGGCTTTATTGGCATGCTCATTATCCTGAAGCCATTGATACAAAGCAGCCATTGTTTACTGAGCCTGCCAAAGCAGAGAGCTGATTATATAGTTTAAAGTCATTGCATATCAAACTAAATGTGTGTGTAAGGCCTGAACTGTGTGTAAGAGTGTGCGCGTGTGTGTGCGTGTGTGTGTGTTTGACCTGCAGACAACTGTAGAGTTGTGAGGGTTAATGAAGTCCATCTTTATGTTACTGAGCTTATTGAATGAGGGGCCATTGTTCCCCAGCTGGCCCTCAACTCCCCGACTCTCTCAGTCTCTCTCTCGCTCTCTCTCTCGCTCTCTCTCTCTCTGGCCTGAACAACAGTTTGATGAGAAATAAACAAATCGGAGCTGTTGTGTAGCTGCAATAGGCTCAATGTTACAACACTGTGGGTCCAAACCAACTTGACAGTGACAGTATTAAGAGCCTTGTTCCAAACAGGACTGTTACACGGAATGTGAATTATATTTCATCACACACTATAAAACCGACAACCACATCCAGAATACAACATTTCTGAATCAGAGAAGATGTGGACATCTTCTGTTGGTTGTTTATTGAGAGTTTGGAGCAGTTGCTCTATGTGACCTTTTTGGTTCGAACAAACTCGGGTCTGTTTGGCTGTTTAGTGCGACTTGTTCGGGCCATCGTGGAAGCTATTCTAACTCTGCGCTTGTGCCGTGTTTTGTTTACATCTATTTATTCATTTGGCCAAAGTGACCTACAAATTACCCACAGTCCAGGACATGGGCGGATTAAGGTGAAGTCATTGAGAAATGCCTCAAATCAAAGTGCCACAATATTGCAGGTGCATTCAAGAAAATAAAGTGAACAGTACGTGCCTAGAATAGTTTTTTCGTTTTTGAGAAAGTGCTTTAGAGTCAAATTAATTCAGACATTTTGGATTTCCTTCCTCACAGTGACAGTAGGACTAGTCACCTTTCATTTGCAGATCATATGGAACGGAGGTCTCACACACATGCATGAGGTAGTTGAGGTGGGTGGGTGCTGTGCTAGAGTTAACTCTGCTAGCACCAATAGGAAGCCTGCAGAGGCTCTGTGCTTACTTGTATTAACATGTGTTTCTAATCTGATCACAATTGCACAGCTCTAAGTTCGTCAGTGCAAACCTGGCATGAGAGCGCATCTCTACATGAGTTTCCAATGAGCACTATTGATTGTATCTCACTTCCCCTGCATACATGTAAACAAACACGTGCATCATTCCCATTTGCAGAGACTAAATAGGTTGTTGTTTTTGACTGGTGGGAGGCAGCAGTGCACTTCCCATGCCTAGTCTCAAGAAGGAGAAATTAATACAATAAGGACTGGTCCTCTTCTTTGGTGTGGTCCATACAAATCAAATCAACCAAGATGTGTGACGCATACTTCTCTATGGGCTGTTTTTTATTTTCAGACATTGTGGACAAAGCAAACTTGTGCAATCTGAATTCGTAGCTTCAATGTTTTCTCGACCTGATAGAAATTAATACTCACCCCAACCCTTCCTCTGATTGGGTTACGTTTAGTGTTAGAGAAGAAATAACATCACGCCACACAGGGGCAGAGTAGGGTCTTCATCCAACTTGGAGGGAAAATAACATGAACGAGTGTAAATTAGTAAGTAGGCTACTTCAAGAGGACATCAGTTGGCACACAGTTAAAAGAGCTCTCATGCGTCCCAGAACACCTCTGAATGTGGTCTTAGTGATCAGATCTCAAATGTGTCAATGTGTCTTGGGTGCATTCACCTCTGTACTTAGAGCTGTCCACCAGTGACCAGATCACTTGAAACTCCTGTCAGTGCCAGGTCTGAACAGGGCCAGATAATAATGAAATGAGGAGTGACATTAGCTTTCTTCAGCTGGACGAAGCTCAGATGTGATGCTGCACTTTAGACCATTTGCGGATGTTGAACTGTTCGCGCTGCAGCCTTGCCAGAAGAATGTTAACAGTAGTCACAGCCAGAAATGACCAGTGGTGACATGACTTGTTGATAGGTGCAACATTCTCAGGGAAAGTTATGTCATCATATCATAGTATAATTTCAACGACACTTCAGAACGCAGACTGAAGGTGCTGGGGATTGAACCACTTACCTTTTGGTTAATGGACAACCCTCTCTACCAGCTAAGCTTTCAAAGTATCATCAAGTACTGTGAATCCACTGCTGAGTCAATACAACTGTCAGCATGCTTATTGTTTGTATTAGTACAGGATCATACAATAAAATCTTCACCACAGGGTGTTTATAGAAACAGTATGTTATTGTAAAGCTGATGGTGTTTTTACAACTTTATTCAATATTAAGCAACACAGTTATTTCACTATTTCCTTGTGTTCCTCTCCGCAGACACTGAGGTGTGTGGATTTGGTTGGCAGAAGTTCCAGTCCCACTGCTATAAGTACTTCACACACCGTCGCACCTGGGACGCTGCTGAGAGGGAGTGTCGGCTGCACGGCGCCCACCTGGCCAGTATCCTGTCACAGGAGGAACACCTGTTCGTCAACCGTAAGTCCACGATGTGGCACCGGCGCAGTCCAATCGAGCTACAGCTGTGTTGCGGCATTCTCCGTCATTATAGATAGAAGATAGATAATCGTCCTTAACTTAATCTTCCAAACAATTCTTATGATCATTGAAGTCTACTGAGAAGCTGAGCTAACAGGTCGACACTCCAAGTCCAAATCCAACGTCAGATTAAAAAATACATATTAACTCTATTTTTGTGCCTCCCATTGATAAACACAGTAAGCATGCATCTCTAAAGCAGGTCTAGAACTGTGTTGGAGAGCTAAAGCCTCAATGCTGTGTAGGTCTGTGCTGTAATCCACAGATGAGTGTCAGGAAGATAGAATGAGTAATAAAACGTAGTTAGTTCAAACAGAGAGGAGACAAAGAGTTTCCATGAAAGACCAAAGCCCATTGTGTTTTCAACATGTTGACGTCCAGTTTATTTGTCAAAGCTGTTGACTGGGAAGAAATGGGCTTGTGCAGTTTCCAAACATTTCCTCTGCTTCCAGCCGTCTCTCATTTGTTCACACCCTTGATTATTTTCCTCTGCCCCTGATGCCATGCACATGTTCAAACCACAAACAAACTCTCCTCAAAAGCATGTGCAAGGGGATAATCCTGATCCCATGCGTCCAGATAGCCACTAACCAGCTGCTTTATGCTAAAGGTGGAGGCTGCTCTCTGACATTAAAACCTTCCCCATGTTTCCTACTGTGTGAGTTACATCAATGCAGACTCAAAGTTAGTTTCTGGTGTGTTTTGCTCTGCAGGTCTAGGCAGCGATTACCAGTGGATTGGCCTTAATGACAAGATGTTTGAGAGGGACTTCAGGTGGACTGATGGCCAGCCAATGGTAAGACAATCACACAGTTTAACAGAGTGGTCCGCAGACAACTGTGTCTGCTCTGTCTCTACCGATGGCAATGTCATTCGTCCTCTTCCATCTAGACTAATCTGAGTCATTGTCTATTTGATGGATTGCCAAGAAATTGAGTGCTGACATTCTCAGGTCCCAGAGGATGAATCAGGCTTGTTTTGTTAATCCTCTGACTTTTCCTTTATGGCACCGTTAGGTTGACAATTGTGGTTTTGGGTGAAATATCTCGACCACCATTGGATGGATTGTCATGACATCTGGTTCAGGCCTTCATTCTTTAGCATGAATTGTAATAACTCTGGTGACTTTCTATTTCTTTTTCAAAGAAGCAGACAAGGTAGAAGTTTAACAAGTTTTCTTTTCAGCATTATTTAAGGTGCTGAGTAGGGCTGAAATATTTAGTCAATTATTTAGTCCAAACAGAAACTATTTATAAATTGTCCATTCAATCATTGGACAAAAGTAGTCAATATTCACCCATCCGGGCCTCTTCAATCTGAGAATTAGCTTTTTTCTTTCTAATTTTAAAATAAATTTCAACTTTTGGTCAGACCTAACAATTTGAAGATGGCAACTTAAAGTCTGTGTGATGGGAATAATCAGGTGTTACAGCATGTGAGCTGACTTATGCAGTGGAAATGGAGGATGATGAGAGGAGAGGGACTGAAATCTGACACTGGGGTGATTCTGTTGTAATGTGTTATCATTCAGAATAAGGGCACACCCTTACTGGGGTGAACTTTGTTAAGAGTTGTATGTGTGCATACAGTAGAGTACCTGTTTTGTACAGGACAACAGCATGCAGACAGTCAGTGTGTTCATTTTCTCTTTTTCATGGTCATGTCTAATTGTACAAACTATACAAACTAATCTTATCGGTGGATTTCAGCCTCAGAAAGCTTTTAGTCTGTTTAAGGCTGAGGTGATGGTTGTCTCAGTAGCACCACTCTCTGGTCTCTCAATGACTTACACCCATGGGGAGAGGCAGGGATTCCATGGCCCTTACACAGACATATGTTTCTGTATATTTGAGCTCTATAAACCGTGGCAGGGTATTAGTGAAAATCATCTTAAGTTTCCACATATGATGAACTGGTGACCCAGTTTGGAGATTTTTAAGGCAGCGTACAGAGGTATTAGGTACTGACTTAAGCCTTTTTACAGTTCACAGTAAAGTAGTAGAAATTGTGTTCTGACAGCAATACGACCACTGGAGGCCGAACCAGCCGGACAGCTTCTTCCAGTCAGGAGAGGACTGTGTGGTGATGATTTGGCACGAGGGAGGACAGTGGAACGATGTGCCCTGCAACTATCACCTGACTTTCACCTGCAAAAAGGGAACAGGTATGGTCATGAAGTAACACACAAAACTCTCAAAATAAGATTTCTCTGACCCTGTTGACGTTTGTGAGGGGCTGTATGTCGAGCTGCTGCTAACATTTCCTCAGCTTTTCTTTATGATAACTTAAGATCGAGACATCCGATGACTGAAATCCTTCATCTGGTTAAAATATGTAATTAAAATCAACCAAGATCTAAAGTTGAATCATAAAATGAAACATAAAATCTAGATAAAAAGTGAATTTTGACTCTTTCATGAGACAGACACAACACTGACAAATGTACAAAGGGGATATGATGCCACTGCAAGCGACCAAATGAAACGCACCGTTATCTCGAATAATAAGTTTGAAAATATAATAAAACACAATATTATTTAAGAACACGACTCAACAACATGAACAACACAGGTCTAGTTTTTTTTCAAACATTTTGGAAAAATGTGGAAAAGTTACATATTAACGCTTTAAAATGACTGACTGTATGAAAACAGAGACTGGTCCTCACTAGCAACAAGATGAGAACTCAGCTCTATCATATATTTTTTTAGAAAGACTAACAAAAGCTGCCTCAGTCACTTATCATGTTTAAATCCGATGCTCTCCAGATCAGATCTCAGAAAGGTTAAACTCCAGTTTGCCCACTGCTTCTTTGTATTTTTGTATTTAATTTCTCTTTTTTGTTTGCTTCAATTAAGTGTCATGTGGACAGCCCCCTGTGGTGAAAGACACTCGAGTGTTTGGGGCCATGAAGCCTCGATATGAGATCAACTCCCTGCTACGCTATCACTGTAAACAGGGTTTCATCCAGAGACATGTCCCTACGATACGCTGCCGTGCAAACGGCCAATGGGACACGCCCAAAGTCACCTGCACCAGCCGTGAGTATTAACATCAGACTATAGGACGATGTACTGTATCAGCACTTTGCTTCATTATTACAATCCTGTACAATGTTTTGAAGTGTTCTCACTTATTAATCTCTCTTCTTATAAATCTTTTCTCTTAGCTGCAACTTACCACAAGTCATTTGCTCCCCGGCACCGGAACAACAACAGCAGCAGCGAGCAACAAAACAGCCACCAGAACCATCACATTCATCACAGCAAGAGTCCTCAGAAAGAAACTCAAAACCAAGAGCAACAGCAGAGTTACAGCAGCCTGCAGAGCTTCTGGAACCCTTTTCAGAAGCGAGTCCAGCAGCAGCTGAGGGAGAAGAGGGAAGTGCATGTCCAAACACACAGGGAAGATCAGATGAGACACTGATTCGGTTTGTGGCTTTTATAAATCAGCTATGCTGCGGCAGCCAATCACAGCAGGCCTGCCATCACGGAGTCATCGATAGACAGATAGAGCGGTGTACTGAACTGTCTATCAATGGCTCTGAAAAGAACAAGAGGGATGTTTCACCAGCACATTGTCCACAAACACTCCAGGATCTGAACAGTAACACAAATGAGAAGTTAGTATATTCAGCAAGTTAAATCAGATTATATCACACCTGCCTATAATGTCACAATGTTCTTAACAGGAAGGTGCTGTAATCACGTCACTGTGTGGTTAACTTAATCGTCAGATACCACACAGCTGGTCTGTGACATCAGATTTTGTTTCTGTGTTCACTTTCTCCTGAACCGACAGAGAATCTGAACACACTTTGTCAACCCAGTGACGTGTGGGAAATCTTAGTTTAAAGGTACCATGTGTTTTTTGTATTTTTATGAACCAACAAAGATATATAACATATTTAGATATAACATATTTACTTTCATTGTTTCTCAACGAAATGAGTATGATCTGTGAGGCCTAATGCTATAAACTAGAAGGGAAGGGAATGGATCTTAAAAATTAGTTTTGGCTACTGCTTTGTTAAAATAAGAGGTAAAAGAATTGAGATTTCCACTTGTGCCTATTAGCTCTTAAAAAACCAAAATGTCAGTGGTCGAGTTGTATTGTGGGTAATGTAGGCGTCAGGTTGTGGAAAAGACGAATAATACTATTTACTGCATATAAAGATGGACAACACGGGACACGGCAGCCCCCCAATAGTGAAGCCAAAGTGTCTCAATTGCTAACCAGTGGCTGGCAGCAGTATAGGTCATAAATCCTGCCTCCTCCATGTTAATGAACGGGAGACCAAAAAGTCAAAGTACGCGTTAAATACATTTTTCCCAAAGATGGTTTCTCTCATTTTAGGTAGTTCTAAACACACTGATGTATGTTGAAGTGTTAATTTTCCCAGTGAAATTTGAGTTGGTTAGTCATTTGATAAAAACAAGTTGAAACATCATGGTTGAAAGCTAAGACTGAATCATGGTTGGTTTAGCACATGTATCAATGGGACACTTCATACCCAGATTGCTATGGCATGTCTGTGGCTCCAAATGGCCAATATGGTGGGGCGTTTGTATCCGGGGTACTCTAGCTTCATTTCTGGATAGTGGGAGGAAGTGGGGACCCGTCATCCATCTGTATGTACAGTCGATGGTGTTAACCATGCAGCATGAATGGAACAATAGGTTTCCATCCAAATGTAAAGCATGTATTTGGAGAAAATCTGCAAAATAAAAAGGAAGTGAATCCACATTTCCACCAACACAGCTCCAACAAAGAAACCCACATGAGAGAAAATGATGTAAATCTGACATTCCTGTCAGTTTCATACGAGGAAGGTTCCAGACTCCTCGTCGCTCCAAACACTTCTGTGGTTTTCCTCTCTTTATGTACATATGTGTTTATCTACATATCCACATAGGTAGATGGAAATCCAGCTGATGCAGAAGTGCAGTGTTACATGAGTGAACTACCAAGGCTACCAAAACAGGGCCCAGTGATATCTTCCTCTGTGTCTGTAACCCTTCCCTTGTCAGGTTGTAGCAGCTCTTCGAAAGTCTTCTGACTGGTCTTCAGCTGTCTTGTCTTTGTTGGCGTATTGCTGCATTTCTTGGCACATTATCACTTCAATGTGACACAGAGACAAGATGCTAACATAACTCTGTAAACCTGTTGCTCCACAGTGCTAATGCGCCACTATTGGTCTAAATTCACACAAGGTACCTTTAATATTGGGAAGATTCTGCACATAACTAAATAAGCAGTAGTGTCAGTCTCAAAACCAAAACACACTATTCATTGAAATATTTGTGTTTTATTTTAATATGAGCTCGTCCAGTGGTTTTGAGAATAGTTATAATGTTATTGATAGACTATAAAAAGCATGAATTCATCACTTTAAATTATTATCATGAAACATCTTCACTTTGTCTAGTTTTGGGCTGTGCTGCTTACTATGACAATTCTTTTTTACTGGTTTATCTCCCTTGTAGTTTTTTTGTACAAAATATTTTAACACAGAAAATGATTTTTAAAGGAGAGATGGGAGATTTAAAGAGCGGCACACAGAGCTAAAGAGAGGTTATGAATGTGTGTGCTGTGGCTATTAATCATAGGATATATAATATAGATACTATATAAAGCCATATGAATTTAACTTATTGTATACTTTAAACCTATGAATGGACTGTGATATCAAATGAAGGTCATAGGAAGTAGTTCTGTTATGATGACTTCCTTTCTGTTTACTGTCATGCTGTTTCTTGCGGAGAGAACTTCTCATCATTTACATGAGTGGATGTTCGCTGCGTCTGTTTAGCAACCTTAGCTATTCCAGCTGTTGGGGCCTCTTATTTTGCTGTGGGTATTTTTGAGAGTATCTCGCTTGAAAATGTTCTACATAGTTATGCTGGGTTTTGTACGTGTTCTCAGCTACATGTAGTTTGTTGCTTTCTGCTGCACATGTGGAAACTGTGTTTTTAACTCAACTGATATGGGAATGTGAAAAAGCCATGTAGAGGCAACTTAAACATCATCAACAATATTTTGTAATTGATCCTGACACATTGTAGGTAGTTTTTTTTTCATGTTCTTCATACATTTTCCTTTTTATATATTGTTTGTCCATGTATATGCATTTTTTAAAAGTTCTTTTTCTACTCTGTGTGGTTGATCGGGTTTACTGTGTCTGTGGCACAAGAGCTTATGTTTTATGTTACTGTGTCTTTTTCCAGTCAAGTTACTGTAAAATGTCCATCATCCTGGTTTCATTGTCATTGTCAGCTGTGTGTGCAATAATACCAACTCATACCACAACCTGTTCTGCTTGTGGAGTTTTATTCCGAATCACAGTATTTGAATGAAGAGCCTTGCAATAAGTTCAATTATTTCTTTCTTGATCTGGGTGGTAAACACTGACTTGAGGCAGTTTCCATTCCAAAGTATTATAGGTATATTTCCAAACACACAGTTTTATTTCAGAGGATTAAGCTGTAATGGAGAAGTGCAAGAGCCCGGTGCATGTAGGTGACACACTCACATGATTTGTGAATATAGGCTATACAAATAAAAATGTATTGAAGATTGACACACAACACTTGTTAGCTTGGAATATTTTATTATTTTTGACAATAGGCAGAAATATAGAGTATATCCAGACTCATCCTTTAACTCAGCTTGTCAGTCCGGTCTGCCATAAGAGAAGAGTCTCAAAGGATGATGTCTCGTGAGTGCTGAAGAGTTTGAGTTAGCAGATAAGGACATTTTAATTAAGTTTCTTAGGCTTCCATGTTGATTTTCACCTTTATAACAATAACTATATGTTATATAGTATAAACATTACATAGGCTTATTTGTAGACTTCTGAAGTAAATGAATGCAGATGTAAAGTGCTTTGAGATCATGCATGTTATGATTTGGCGCTGTATAAACGAATGGTGGTCTGACACCTGAGTTGTCCTACTTTGCCACAGTCAAACAAACAGCCTTCTACAAACGCAAAAAAAACCAACACGTCACCTACAATGTCGTCACTCAGTTCCTAAAACAGTTATGTGCTTTGGCAACATTCTGTATTTCAGTTGCAAAATCCACTGAAAGCAGCACCATGAATGGCCTTGGTGTTTCTGTCAGGAAAACATTT